>NW_022294728.1:0-1118 GCF_002776525.5 Piliocolobus tephrosceles | reverse complement strand
AACAGAACCAAAGACAAGAACCACATGATTATCTCAATAGATGCAGAAAAGGCTTTTGACAAAATTCAACAGCCCTTCATGCTAAAAACGCTCAACAAATTCGGTATTCATGGAACGTACCTCAAAATAATAAGAGCTATTTATGACAAACCCACAGCCAATATCATACTGAATGGGCAAAAACTGGAAAAAATCCCTTTGAAAACTGGCACAAGACAGGGATGCCCTCTCTCATCACTCCTATTCAACATAGTGTTGGAAGTTCTGGCTAGGACAATCAGGCAAGAGAAAGAAATCAAGGCTATTCAGTTAGGAAAAGAAGAAGTCAAATTGTCCCTGTTTGCAGAGGACATGATTGTATATTTAGAAAACCCCATCGTCTCAGCCCAAAATCTTCTTAAGCTGATAAGCAACTTCAGCAAAGTCTCAGGATACAAAATTAATGTGCAAAAATCACAAGCATTCTTATACACCAGTAACAGACAAGCAGAGAGCCAAATCAGGAATGAACTTCCATTCACAATTGCTTCAAAGAGAATAAAATACCTAGGAATCCAACTTACAAGGGATGTAAAGGACCTCTTCAAGGAGAACTACAAACCACTGCTCAGTGAAATCAAAGAGGACACAAACAAATGGAAGAACATACCATGCTCATGGATAGGAAGAATCAATATCATGAAAATGGCCATACTGCCCAAGGTCATTTATAGATTCAATGCCATCCCCATCAAGCTACCAATGAGTTACTTCACAGAATTGGAAAAAACTGCTTTAAAGTTCATATGGAACCAAAAAAGAGCCCGCATTGCCAAGACAATCCTAAGTCAAAAGGACAAAGCTGGAGGCATCACGCTACCTGACTCCAAACTATACTACAAGGCTACAGTAACCAAAACAGCATGGTACTGGTACCAAACAGAGACACAGACCAATGGAACACAACAGAGTCCTCAGAAATAATACCACACATCTACAACCATCTGTTCTTTGATAAGCCCGAGAAAAACAAGAAATGGAGAAAGGATTCACTATTTAATAAATGGTGCTGGGAAAATTGGCTAGCCATATGTAGAAAGCTGAAACTGGATCCTTTCCTTACTCCTTATACGAAAATT
>NW_022294727.1:0-1965 GCF_002776525.5 Piliocolobus tephrosceles | reverse complement strand
TAATCATGTGGTTCTTGTCTTTGGTTCTGTTTATATGCTGGATTACTTTTATTGATTTGCAAATGTTGAACCAGCCTTGCATCCCAGGGATGTAGCCCACTTGATCATGGTGGATAAGCTTTTTAATGTGCTGCTGAATCCGGTTTGCCAGTATTTTATTGAGGATTTTTGCATCGATGTTCATCAGGGAGATTGGTCTAAAATTCTCTTTTTTTGTTTTGTCTCTGCCAGGCTTTGGTATCAGGATGATGTTGGCCTCATAAAATGAGTTAGGGAGGATTCCCTCTTTTTCTATTGATTGGAATAGTTTCAGAAGGAATGGTACCAGCTCCTCCTTGTACCTCTGGTAGAATTCAGCTGTGAATCCATCTGGTCCTGGGCATTTTTTGGTGGGTTGGCTATTAATTGTTGCCTCAATTTCAGAGCCTGCTATTGGTCTATTCAGGGATTCAACTTCTTCCTGGTTGAATCTTCGAAGAGTGTACGTGTCCAGGAAATTATTCATTTCTTCTAGATTTTCTAGTTGATTTGCATAGAGGTGTTTATAGTATTCTCTGATGGTAGTTTGTATTTCTGTGGGGTTGGTGGTGATATCCCCTTTATCATTTTTTATTGTGTCTATTTGATTCCTCTCTCTTTTCTTCTTTATTAGCCTTGCTAGCGGTCTGTCCATTTTGTTGATCTTTTCAAAAAACCAACTCCTGGATTCATTGATTTTTTGGAGGGATTTTTGTGTCTCCATCTCCTTCAGTTCTGCTCTGATCTTAGTTATTTGTTGCCTTCTGCTAGCTTTTGAAGGTGTTTGCTCTTGCCTCTCTAGTTCTTTTAATTGTGATGTTAGAGTGTCAATTTTAGATCCTTCCTGCTTTCTCTTGTGGGCACTTAGTGCTATAAATTTCCCTCTACACACTGCTTTCAATGTGTCCCAGAGATTCTGGTATGTTGTTTCTTTGTTCTCATTGGTTTCAAAGAACATCTTTATTTCTGCTTTCATTTCGTTATGTACCCAGTAGTCATTCAGGAGCAGGTTGTTCAGTTTCCATGTAGTTGAGCGGTTTTGATTGAGTTTCTTAGTCCTGAGTTCTAGTTTGATTGCACTGTGGTCAGAGAGACAGTTTGTTTTAATTTCTGTTCTTTTACATTTGCTGAGGAGTGCTTTACTTCCAATTATGTGGTCAATTTTGGAATAAGTGTGATGTGGTGCTGAAAAGAATGTATATTCTGTTGACTTGGGGTGAAGAGTTCTATAGATGTCTATTAGGTCCGCTTGGTGCAGAGATGAGTTCAATTCTTGGATATCCTTGTTAACTTTCTGTCTCGTTTATCTGTCTAATGTTGACAGTGGAGTGTTAAAGTCTCCCATTATTATTGTATGGGAGTCTAAGTCTCTTTGTAAGTCTCTAAGGACTTGCTTTATGAATCTGGGTGCTCCTGTATTGGGTGCATATATATTTAGGATAGTTAGCTCTTCCTGTTGAATTGATCCCTTTACCATGATGTAATGGCCTTCTTTGTCTCTTTTGATCTTTGATGGTTTAAAGTCTGTTTTATCAGAGACTAGGATTGCAAACCCTGCTTTTTTTTGTTCTCCATTTGCTTGGTAGATGTTCCTCCATCCCTTTATTTTGAGACTATTATTTCTCTGCATGTGAGATGGGTCTCCTGAAGACAGCAGACTGATGGGTCTTGACTCTTTATCCAGTTTGCCAGTCTGTGTCTTTTAATTGGAGCATTTAGTCCATTTACATTTAAGGTTAATATTGTTATGTGTGAACTTGATCCTGCCATTATGATATTAACTGGTTATTTTGCTCATTAGTTGATGCAGTTTCTTCCTAGGCTCGATGGTCTTTACATTTTGGCATGTTTTTGCAATGGCTGGTACCGGTTGTTCCTTTCCATGTTTAGGGCTTCCTTCAGGGTCTCTTGTAAGGCAGGCCTGGTGGTGACAAAATCTCTAAGCAT
>NW_022294725.1:0-1097 GCF_002776525.5 Piliocolobus tephrosceles | reverse complement strand
TCCAACAATTGATCAACATGACCATGTAAGTTGTCCCACCAGTTTTTGACTCCATTGACTCCCGTTTCAGGTAAGCAGGTGTTGGCAATGACTCTGGATTCACCTGTCTCCACATTTTGAGTTGCTGAAAAACCTCAGTTCCCTTGTCCAAGAAAAGTCACACATTTTCAATTCTTTGAATGCTGTTTTCTTCTTGCAAAAATAAGAGTAAAAACTCCTAACCTCTGTACATGTGAAAACTGAAACTGAGTCGTTTAATTTTCTTTTAACATAAGTAATTGAATGGTAGCATAAGGAAAAATACAAAAACTTTACCAGTAATAAGAACGGAGCTATTACCACCCATCTACTTAAAGGGATGAAAGGAAGCAAAGATTCCAAGAAGAGAAAATTTTTTAGTGAATTTGCTCTTGACAAGAGCTGTTCCCCCCCCCCCCCAGGGGAGCAAAGTTTAAGAGATACCATACAGTAAGGAAGTCAAGTAGATAAAAACTCCAGTACAGAGTGTGGTGGCTCACATCTTTAAACCCAGCACACTGGGAGGCCAAGGTGGACAGGTAAGTTGAAGTCAGGAGTTCAAGACCAGCCCGGCCAACAAAGTGAAACCATGTCTCTACTAAAAATACAAAAATTAGCTGGGCATGGTGGTGGGTGCCTGTAATGCCAGCTACTCAGGAGGCTGAGGTTGTCGAGATCACACCAGTGAACACTAGGCTGGGCTACAGAGCAAGAGTCCATCTCGGGGGGAAAAAATACCCTTCAATATCAATCATTTCTTCTGACTAAACTACCATGATTCCTCCTTGACCATCTTATTGGCAGACTGCAGAAGGGCAAAGGTTGAATCTGGTAAATAAAATGTTTCCAGCACAGCTGCAATTGTTGCTACCGACACTCATTGGTAATAACAGCAATAATCAGCCAGGGTCATAGGAGGATACGGTGAGTGATCTCAGGGAGGAGAAACTTGACTACCATGGGAAAATTCCCAGAACAGAAGAATTCCTGTGAGCTGAAGACTACCTCATTTATGTCTAGCAAATGTTCATGGTTGTGAATTGAATAGATTATAGGCTAGATTAGAAAAGGCATAGTCA
>NW_022294724.1:0-1099 GCF_002776525.5 Piliocolobus tephrosceles | reverse complement strand
AAAATGTACTACATTAATTTTTAAGTCTTCCCTTTTTTAACCACATAAAAATAGATGTATGTAAAAAAGTTCTTAAATGCAGTTATATATCACATGTGGCAAATGAAAATATACAAAACATCTTAACAAAAAAAAAAAATTGCACAAAAAGTTTTTTATGTTATATACTAATGAAAATATAAAAAACCCTAATGTTAGTTGTTCAGTATGTTTCAATTTTAAAATGCGCATTTATGTTATTACAGATAGCCATATACAAAAATAAACAATAAAGTGTTATTTTCGTTTTAAACATTTCGTTTTTTTTTTTTTTTTCCTTACATAGTTTTTTGTAATAGAGCTACAATTGCAATTCATTTCCGTCCCTAATTCCAATAATCTAAAATGTTATACATTTATATTATAAAATAGTGTGTTATAAAATATTACAATAACATTTATCAAAAAATACTGTGTTTTTTTTTATAATAATTTATAAAGGTACTACAATCTGAATAGATAAAAAAAAGAACAATGACAAAAACTGAGAATGTTAACAAAAAATAAAAAAAAAAAAAAATAAATTAAGAAAATGGCAAAAAAATTTACAGACATAAAAAAAAAATTACACGAAAGAAAAATAGCAAAAAAATAAAATAACAAAAAAAAAATAGCAAAAAAAACAGAATGACAAAAGAGAACAATAACTATAGCCACAACTATGACCAGTCACAACAATGACTAACCACCATAATGACAAAAAAATTTATACGAATAAACGCTTGTCTAATATCCTTTTAAAAAAAAAAAAAAACTATCATTTTAAAACTTTACCTAAACATTTATCAAAAAACCATACAAAAAAAAAAATATTCTTAAATCATAAAAAAAAAAAAAAAAAAACACACAATAATAAATATATAAATAACATTGTACTTGTTGTTGTGTATTTATTATAAATGTTTTATATTTTTACGACCAAATAAAAATATGTAAATATTTCCTATAACATGGACTATAATTCTATTAACAATGTTATTGTTAATAAAGCAATCTATTTTGTAAAGGATGCAAAAACACATATATTATTTAAATCGTTTAAATTTGCTATCGATACCTT
>NW_022294723.1:0-1199 GCF_002776525.5 Piliocolobus tephrosceles | reverse complement strand
TAAAAAATAACATAAATAATGTTTATTTATTTAACTTTTATGTTTTTTAATTTGTTTATTACAACATTTATTAGTGGTAATAAGTGTTGTTTTTAGCGTTATATATGGTGTTAATCATACATATGAAGATGATATAAAATGGTTGATTGTTGCAAAGTAACTAACAAAAAAATATGCTAAGTATGTTATTACAACGATAATAAGTGATAAATTAGTAAAAAAAACTACAAAAAAAAAATAATTCATATATTTTTTATGTTTGATGTTTGTACATGACTTGAATCATGATGATAGTTGGATTAGGATGGTGTAAAATTTTTTTTTTTTTTTTTTTTTTTTTTTTTGATTGTTATTTTATTTCATTATAGTTATTTATATTGTTCACAATAGTTATTATTTGTACTATTCACAATAGTTATTATTTTATATTATTAACAACAGTTATTTATATTATTCATATTGGCTATTATTAACTTTGTTTATGGTAGTTATTATTGACTTTATTAATGATAGTTATTATGATGGACTTTATTGATGGTAGTTATTATTGACTTTAATGATGATAGTTATTATGATGGACTTTTATTGATGGTAGTTATTATTGACTGTATTAATGATAGTTATTATGATGGACTTTATTGATGATAGTTATTATTGACTTTAATGATGGTAGTTATTATTGACTTTAATGATGATAGTTATTATGATGGACTTTATTGATGGTAGTTATTATTGACTTTATTAATGATAGTTACTATGATGGACTTTTATTGATGGTAGTTATTATTGACTTTATTAATGATAGTTATTATGATGGACTTTTATTGATGGTAGTTATTATTGACTTTATTAATGATAGTTATTATGATGGATTTTATTGATGATAGTTATTATTGACTTTATTAATGATAGTTATTATGATGGACTTTATTGATGGTAGTTATTATGATGGACTTTATTGATGGTAGTTATTATTGACTTTAATGATGATAGTTATTATTGACTTTAATGATGATAGTTATTATGATGGACTTTATTGATGGTAGTTATTATTGACTTTATTAATGATAGTTATTATGATGGACTTTATTGATGGTAGTTATTATGATAGACTTTATTGATGATAGTTATTATGATGGACTTTATTGATGATAGTTATTATTGACTTTAATGATGATAGTTATTATTGACTTTAATGA
>NW_022294722.1:0-1357 GCF_002776525.5 Piliocolobus tephrosceles | reverse complement strand
TATGTGTGGGTGCATGCTGTCAATTACCTGAGAGCAATGGGTTCATCACTACACCCCAGCACCAGGTACAGTAGATGCAGTATTATCAATGAAGAAAAGCTCACTTCTATTAAGAACCTGGGTGTTTCTAACAACAGTTATGCTATCATTTATTAAATATATCTTATTAGCACATTTAACTTATAGGAATCCATATTCCTATAATTTAAAGAAAACAAAAAACAACTTCTCATTTTTACTGATGTATAGCATGTAGAGTAGTGTACAAACCATAAGCTTTCATGTCTATATGCCATCGAAAATATACATTTGTAAATGAGTAGGAAATTATCACCATCCCAGAAATTTCCCTTGTGACCCTCATCAATCTTGACTTCTTTCTCCTCCCCAAAACACTCCTATCCTGATATCTGACACATAGGATTCATGTTTCCTTTATGGGAAAAGTGTATATGTGGGAGTATATTTATGTCATATTTTATGTCTTTATTTGTAGATAAAAGGTATGAAATTGCACCTTATGTATTATTTCATCTTTTATTATTGTGTATGAGATGCATCCATATTGTTCCATGTTATATGTGGGAGTAGTTTATTATCATGGCATAAAATATCTTAGTAATTGAATATTCCACAATGTATGTACGTAATTATTTTGTTTATGAACATTTCATTTGTTTCCCATTTGGGCCTGTTATAAAAGCGCTGTCATATACATTCTTATCCATATTTTTTGACACATGTATACATATACACATATTTCTGTTTGCTCTATATCAAGGAGACAGAGTGTGTGTATATGTGTGTGTGTAAAAATGCATGTTTATCCATGCTAGAAAATGAATTGAAATTAAGAAGTAAATTAAGTAATGAAACATGAAGTAAACTTCCATATTGGTAAAACCTGAGGAAGAAATATATAAGCAGTTCTAAGATTTACCATTCATTGATTAATAACTGAAAATCTGGCTAGATGACCTGGTGGCAATTCTGTCATTGGTATCAGGAAGAAATACAGAAATGAATAAGAAATAAATATTAATTTTAAAAGTGTAGAGAAACATAAAAGTATCTACGGAAGACTGTTTTACTGATTCAGTGCTGGGTTTATAATTTACCCCAAGATGAGAAATGGCTCTACTGTAGTCATTATGAAGGTTAAGTTTCCACAAAAGTTTTTAATTTACTCCCACAAAAAACCCAGCCTGTTATTGTGCAAACTTTACAGGTAAGAAAACTAAGTCTCAGTGAATGTAGGTAGAAAACTTAAACCAAAATGTATTAAGTCATAACTCACTGAAGCAAAAACTAACAACTACATCTACTCTGGGAAGGTGGGGGGCAAACTAGTGTCAGG
>NW_022294721.1:6908-28171 GCF_002776525.5 Piliocolobus tephrosceles | reverse complement strand
CGACATCAACTACTTTTATGCAGCTACTGTTAAATTTTCAGTAAATAGCTGAAAATGTGAAATTGTTCTACTTTAATATTTATTTTTCTAATTCTAGTACTTTTAAGAATTAGTTGTAACAATATTAAGGCATACCACCCTGTTCCATGCAGTTATATACAATAGAAAGGAGAAGTGGAAAAATCCATCCCATTGTACATCCTTTTTGTAGGGCTCATCTTGATTTTAGTTCTGTGAAATTGGAAAAGATACTTATTTTTTAAGTCTAAGTTTTATCTTATGTGAAATGGGTGGAAAGAACCTACCTCTAAATTTATTTCCAGAGCAAAATGCCCATCTTTATGTGATGTGTTTCACACAGAACCCAGAATGTAGTAGGAATCAATATTTTTACTTTCCACATAGAATGAAGATCTCTCGGTTTAGTGTTTATCAATAGATTACGATAAATTTTGGTATTGCTAGGACATAAAAGCATTGTAATACAATCTGTGCCATTAATAATGAAGATACTAGAGCATTCCACTGATTATTCCAGTTTCCTAATATTCAGAGACAGGTTTACTTTTTGTTACCCCAAAACCTCAACTCTCCTATCCCTGGGAATAAGGCAGTTACTTAATTCCACCTCCTTTCCCGGAAGATGTGTCAGGGCCAACGTACATCCACAGATGAATTTCAGGACTACTTTACATACCTTCAAACCCCAGTGCTTCAGCTTTGTATGACAATATTTGAAAAATATTCCCTATGTAAAAAAGCATCGAGGGTACCCCCTTGGGATAGAAAGCAATTTCTGTATCAGCCTGTGTTGGGACATAGAATAGGCAGCCAATAACTATTACTATGATTGAATCATTCTGACTTTAAACAGTAAACATTTATCTTCACAGTAGGTGACTGCCACTGTGCTATGAGAGTGAAAAAGAACTGTGAGATCAGCTGTGCCCACAGGGAGCTTATAGCCACATGAGAGAAGTGTTTCACAAATATGAAATAGTTAGAATAGATGCTACTTGACTTCACATACTTTTTACAAGTACTGTTGCTATTTGGAGAAGGTGCAATCTCTGCTGGCTGTGATACACAAAAAGCCTACAATTTTCCTATCTTTTTTTGTCAGCAGCTGTGTTTTCAACTAAGCCATAACATTTTGGCACATATTTCCTCACATCTTGACTTAGAGTTTCATGTCTTGACACAGTATGTCAGAAATCTCAGAATGGGGAAATAAAGTCTGCAATTTACAAAGGTCAACTAATTACCAATGTGTGTAAATTCCCAAGTTCAATTTGAATTGTATCTCCTTGCAAAGTGTAATGTCAAAGAATGCTAAAATATTAAGACATAATTCTGATTTGTTATGTGACTTAAAAAAATCTAGGCCAGTAATAAGAAAATATATAAACAGAGAAGTATAACTCCCATTAAAATTAAAATGTACTCTGGTGGCCCATTTTTAAGTTTGCTCTTTTTGAAAGTGGAAGAACTGAATAAATTGGCAACTATTCAGCAATCTGTAGACAGGATTTCTGTATGAAAAGGTCCTGAGGCCAGGAGAACTCAGAGGACGTAACATCCATTTAACCTAACCTCTGGATTTAATAGATGAAGACTATTACAGAAAGTCTAACATATTTGCCATGTACAGAGAAGGTGACTTAAGGTGGTTATAGTCCATTTATCTTACAATTTAACCAGTTTTATGAGTCATTTAATTGTGAAAACATCAAAATTAAAAGTAATTTACTTTGTTGCTATAACTTAGAACATTCAGAAATATGGCTATGTGGTATTTGAAATAGATGGAAATACAGTGATTTATATTAAATAATAGCGTTGATGTTAAATAAAAAAATCTTTGAACATTAAGAAAACTAAAATAAATTGAAGGGCATATTTGATGTAAGAAATCTTTTTCATTTAGTAACGTGAGACTCAGATGACATTTCTAAAGTTTATCCGAAAAACATTTGCTGGAGTTCTAGATGGGTCAGGCATAGTCAGAATTCTTCACAGAAGTGTCAGGAGTGACTTGATTCAGAGCATCTATTGAAATGTCACCTTCAAATGTAGACCAGTGAGAGACGTGCGTTCATAATTTTCTTTCTGATAAATATTTCTTAAGCATTGTGTGCCAGATACTATTAAAAGTAGATGAAGTAGTCATAGTCTCCACCCTCATGGAGCTTATACCTTAGTGGGGGAAAGATAGATGTTAAATGGATAATTGGTAATGAGATGATGACGTAGGAGTCTTGGGAGAGCAAACAGAATGGATGTGAGTGCAGAAGGCACGACCTGAGGGTGACTTGTACAGGGTGCGGAGGGATCTATCTACAGGGATGAGATTCAAAGTAAAAGTTAGTGAAAGAATTATTCTGCCATGTGGGAGAATCCAGATGAATAATGTCCCAGGCAGAGAGAATGGCAAGTATAGAAGGCTCAAGGTAAGGAAGATGCAATGTGTTACAGAAACTAAAAGGAGATTAAAAAGGGTCTGAGGTTAGTTAACTTGAGACGAAGGGCTCCAAATGAGAATGATGGATCAAAAGGAGTGAGATCATTCAAGATGACAAGTTTGGTATTTTGTAAAAGTAAATGAGAATTATATGAAGGGCTTTAAAGAAAATGCTTTATTGACACATAAATAACAAATTATAAAATTCACACCTTTAAAGTGCAAAGCTCAATGATTTTAGTAAAGAGTTGTGCAACCCTCAGTATAATCTAATTTTATTGTAGTAAAATATACATAAAATCGAGTATTTAAAGTGTTTGATTTTCTGGCATTAACTACAATCAGTGTTATTCAACCACCTCCATTATCTAATTTCTGAACTTTTGTTACCCTGAATGGAACTCTCATATTCATTAAGTAGTGACTCTTATTATTCCTCTTCCATGCTCCTGTAAACCACAAATCTGCTTTTTCTTGCTATAGATGTGTCTACTCTGGATATTTTGTATAAATGGTATCCTATAATATGTGGCCTTTTGTGTCTGGCTTCTTCCATTTAGCATAACGTACACTAATGTTCATAGAAGCTCTATTTACAGTAGCCAAAGGGTGAGAATAACACAAATGTGTATCAAAAAAAAAAAAAGGAAATGATAAACAAAAATGTGGCATATCTATACAATGGAATGCTATTTAACGATAAAAAGAATAATGTTACGATACGTACTGAAGAATGAACCTTAAAACATTAGAATTATAGTACAATTTGTATGAAGGGTTTCTAAACAAGATGTCAAATAGTATGATTTACTTTTGAACACATCTCAGAATGCCCCATTGATCTCTGTATGAAGACTGGATTGAAGGGAGAAAAAAAAAGGAAATACTAGCTGAAAAGCGACTGCAGTCGCCCAAGTGAGATATTGCGTTTGTTTAGAGTAGGAAAGTTACAACAGAGGAGGGAGAAGTGATACATTAGAAACATATTTAGAAATAGAATAATTGTGCTTTGTGCTTTATTGAATTTAGGGACTGAAACAGAGAAATGAGTGCAGACACACAAATATGGAATGCAGCTCTGTCACTATGATGTAGAAGAAACAGATTTGGGGGAGAAAGGATAAGATGAGATTAAGTTCAACATTGTGTGTTGATGAGGATGTGGGCGAACTAGAACTCTCAATGGAGGCATATTTCTATAAATGGTATTTTACATAGAAATAGAATTTATACTACTACTTTGGAAAACTGTTGAACATTATCTTTAAAAAAAAACAAATACGCACATGAAATATCCCCTAGTATTTTTATAATACATACCCAATAGGAATAAGCACATATATTTACAAAAAAGTGTTATTGCAAGATTATTCGTAACATTTCAAAACCAGAATCTACCAAAATTCCCACTGACAGTGGGAATTTTGAAAAATTCAAAATGATTATTGAATTATTCAAATTCAATAATGAATTTGATTCATAAATTCAATCAAATGGAATTTGATTGAATAAATTGTGGAATGATTGAATAAATGGTGACACTATCATACAAAAGAACACTGTAAAACAACAAACAAGCTCCAGCTGCATGCAACAACATAGATAGATCTTGAAAATATCATGTGGATTAACAGCAGCCTGATACAAATGAGCACATATGGTATGATGGCAACCATTACAAAGTTTCAAAAGAAGCAATTCAGGTTCTAAGAATTCAGGGTAAGTTATCCTGGGATGGGGGGAAGAGGCTTTAACAGGAAGATGGCATGAGGATTTCTGGGATTCTCCCCTCCCTGACCGCTCCTGCCTTAGTGGCTCCACAACTCTTAGCATATTATAAACAATTTTTTTTCATGTGTTTATCTTTGCAAAAGTGTGTGTTCTAGGTATGTCTGTTTGTCTGTTTTTCCTAGTAGACTTCGAGCTCCTTGTATAATAGAGACTGTATTTTATTCAGTTTGGAACCTGACACATAGTAGAATCAGAGTAAGTGCTGAATGATTGAATGAATGAATAGCAGGGTGTTAGGAGACAAGAGGATATGGATCATTGTATCAAAGCCAGTACCTAAAGGAAACATATTCAATGCTTATGGTATCAGATGTACCATGGCATCAGGCAAAACTCAAAGGTCCATATGAAAATGAATTTGGCAACTTTCAGTCATACTAGAGTACATTTGAAGTGATAGTTACTCAGTTGTTTTGGATGACTTAAAAAAAAACCTTATTCCTTGTAATAGGACTTCTTTTTAACTGGGATGCAATGTGTCCAGAAAAAGATGGTCTTTTCTAATTTCTATGACTACTAGGAAGGTACATGAGAAGTAAGCAAAATAGTATCAGATAGTTCTGTTAGAAAATTTCCTGAAGAATGCAAATATTTGTCCCCTTCTTATCCTCTTCCCTACCAATGCACACATTTTTAGCTCCATGCCTGGAGTGTGGATGTGATCATGGGAGCCACCATGAATCTGAGGTAGCCTTAAGGACAGAAGACATCTACTAAAGAAAGCAGAGATAAGGACCCAAGTTTTCCATGACTTTTTGGAGTTTTCATACCAATCCTGGACTGTCTTCTCATGCTTACTTTAGAGGCAAGAATAAACCCATTTGTGTTCAGCCATCAAAGTTTAGTTTCTGTTTCTGGCAGCACTTTATAGTTTCTAACTGACACAGAAGTTGATCTCTGTGCAGATAAGAAATGTCTCCCATATCACACAGCAAGTAAATAGTAGAGCTGACTATAAATCCGTCAGTGTTTCAAAATATTTTATTCACTCCATATCACTGAATGCTCCCTCCCCTTTTAATGCTTTCTGCTGTCTTCTTAACTTACAGGTAGAAAACTGTAGCCAGAGGGACAGTCAGGACTGTGCCTGAAACCTTCTATGAATCAGGGCAGAGGTTTCAGGATTTCTAGAAAATTACATTAGGAAGATCTAAATGATCCCAATACATCACCATGACTTCCGCATGGCACCTGCACCATACAATGACAATGAAATTGTTGTTATCAAATGGGAGAATATTTTGCACAGCACAATCTTTCTGATACATCACAGTGGCTGTCAACTGTTAAATCATGCTGAAAATGGTGAAAAGAATTAAAAGTATAGGGTCTCAGCACTTATCCCTGTCAGCCAAGCAGTTGAAATAAATACACGACTATCTAGGAAAATTGAAACCAGTGTGCCACCTCACGGTCTTCTACATCCTTCTGAAAACAAAACAAAGCAAACAAAATAAAAACACAGAGCCCTAGAGTTCATTAAGAGTTCTGAAACAGGCAGTATTAAGAAACAAAAAATGGTGAAGTCCACATATTCCATCAGCTCCTCAAGAATCACTCCCAAAGTTTTTGTGTCCCATGCCATCTTAATGGGGAGCAATAGGTTGTTTATCCTGCAGGGAGACAATAGTAAATGGTTTATCCATGTTGCCCACAACCAGAGATGACCCAGAATTTGTTTTTCCCTTTCTCTGGTCTCTCCCAGAAATCCAACCTATTTTCTGCCAGGAAACCACTTTTGTCACTCAAGTCTGTCCAGCTTTCACTAGACATGCCCTTTTACCCTATGGGGTTTCATGGATGGAAATTTTTTCATAAACCAAAACAGAGATTGTCTTTCTCATTAGATGTTTTGCTTAGTAGATATAGAGAAGATTTATGTCCACATGGATTATTCTCACCTGGAACTTCTTTTCATCTTGCCAAAGCCAGCCTTCTAAGTTGTCAACAAGTTTTATCCATATGTCTTTGCAGTCGTTTTAGGCAGTTAAATGGAATATCTATCTTTTATTTTTCCCTATAAGTGACTCTCTTGGTGTATTTTAATTTACCATTAAATATAACATTCAGTATATTTTTATTTACCATTTCACTTCGAAGATAACATGGTGCATTAGTTTCCTCGAGCTGCTGTAACAAATTACCAGAAACTGTGTAGCTTAAAATAATATAAATACATTTTCTCACAATCCTAAAAGCCAGGAGTTTGAAATCAAGATGTCCTCAGGGCTACACTCCCTCCCAAGGCTCCGGAGAGAATCCCGTCCATGCTCTTCTTTTGATGGCTGCTGGTAATCCTTAGGATTCCTTGGATTGTGGCTCCTTTTGTCTTCACTTTGCTGCTTCCTGTGACATCTGTGTTTTCTCTTTTTTCTGTTAGAAGAACATTTCCCATTAGATTTAGGGCCTGCCCAGGTAATCCAGGATGATCATATCTCAATATTTGAACTTTATTATATCTGAAAAACCCGTTTCTCGAATAGGTTAACATTTCACAGATGTTGGGGATTTGGGCATATCTTTCTAGGTTCTACCTTTCAATTTACTACATATATGGTAAGATCAAAATGGGGTATGTGCCAGAGTGTAACAAGGGCTTTACCAAACTAGTTTCTAGTTTTGTTTTTTCTTGTTTTTAGTTTTGGTTGCCTAGTTACTGTCTATTTTACCTGGGCTAAGACAGTATACAATATTTCCTGCTCTTTTCAGCAAAAGTTCAAGTCTGTCTATAGCTCAACTCAGTCCTAAACTATGCTGGTGTCCTCCAAAACTCGCTTATATAGAAACATGTATAATCAATATATCGTAGGTTAATATTCTACAGAAAAAAATACTAATGATATATAATCTGGTTTCATTGGTCTAGATTTCTCTTCTAGATATTTGTCTGATAATCAGCAATATTAGAATATCAGATGTCTAGCCTCATCTACCTATGTAGGCAATATTATTTATCAACTTATTCAGAAAAAATAATCAGATGACAAGAATAGAAAATACATAAAAACATTTGAGGGAGTTCTGACCTCACCTGCATTGTAACTCCAGATCTTTTGTTACTCCACTGACTGGTAAATATTTATAACTTTCATTTAATTTACTTTTACCCTACGGAAAGCTTAATGACTTCTAGAAATATTTATTTCACTTCCTGTGGAAAACTTGACGTAATCAGAGCAGCATAGTTTATAATTTTAGCTACAATAATAATGATTATTTATCAGAAACAGTTACTTTACTATTTACTTCTCTGTTACTTTACTGTTTACTTTACTGTTTACTTTACTGTTTACTTCTTCGAGAAGTTTACTTCTCGAGTACAGTCCCATAAAGCTAATTAATTATGGCAATTGTATCATACAGTGCTTAAAAATGGGTGTTTACAGAAATTGCTTGGAGAAATTCTGCTATATGTAGTTTGGCAGAGTAAATTTCTACTTTCAATTTGTATTCGTCCATATTCCACCAGATGAATAATTGTCCTTTTGGAGAAAGAAACCAATATAGAGTATGATATTTTCCAAAGTCCCGTAGTAGTCAGCCTAAGCCTGTCATACAAATGGAATAATGGTCCATAATATTCTGTGCATTAAAATATTTGTCACAAAAATGAAGGTATACTTTCTCCCCCTTCACACACTGCCCTCATTAAAGACCTTCTCAAAAGAAATGATTATCTTTTTTTTTTTTTTTTTGAAAAATGTTCTGTGCCTGGAAGTATAATCTCTGCCATTAGAATGATAAAGAAAAATATAACAATACTTTTAGATATAGTTCTCTGAAAAATAGTTCTCGTGACAGAATATAATAGAACACACAAGAATACAAAAATAGTTCTTATTACCGTGGAACATGTTAGAGTGTATTACTTTAGGGAAAAAAAAAAGTAAGCCCGCTGTTAAAATTACATTTTGTTTTTATTCTTTAGATTTCTGCTTTATTTTTCTCTGAATTCTTTAGATTGAGATAGGCTGCTAAGCCTGTCACACATCATGCCTATTCTGTGAATGCAATTAGAGGGGGCTCAGCTGGAAAATGCTCTGCATCTAGATAGCTCCAGAAAGCGCTTTCACTGGCCTGGTTTCTTTCATGGCAAAATATAGAAGGAAGAGATTTTACCATTTACTTCCTTTGTTTCTTGTGTTCACACGATTGCTAACATTGATTCTGAGAACAGAATTAATCTATTTAATTAAAAAACTAGAGTTGGACACAAATTGAGACTTCTTATTCATATGCTAAATTGTAGGTATTTTTGCCTCATGTAGCAATCCTAGCTTGTGATATTAGCAAAATGATTCTTGTGGCCTCAAATCAACGTGGAATCCATATTTATCTAGTAACATAAAAAAGAGAAACTATTTTTATATATTTTATTAATCTATATCTTTGTTCTTTTTATACTTTTTTGGTAAAAACTGGCATTATATTATTTACATATCATTAAAATGTATTTAAATCCCTGTAAGGGCTCTAATGGATCTATCTACATTATTCAAATAACACCAATCTAGCCAGTTAAAATATTAAATACATATTCTAAGTTTTATTCCATATTTCAACTACATTTTAAGTTCCTTGACAGCAGAATTTATGCCTTTTCTCTTTGCACCTATTTTCAGCATATTTCTGTGATGGGTATGATACCAAAAGTCAGATGCCCAGTGGGCATCAACTGTAGTAGTCTATCCTTGAACCAGTACTTGGCATTTCTCCACATTCTTTAAAAAAAAAAAAAAAAAAAAAAAAAACCTCTTTAAAATAAAGCGCAATCTGGGATTTACTATAGATTGTGCACAAAAAGTATATTCATACCACCATCAACTCCAGGAGACAGACTTTCCTTAAAGTCTTTGTTGATTCTTTCTAGCATCCAGGGACCACCCACTCCCTTTACCCTACCCCCTGACATTGCTAAGCTCTTTAGCTTCCTCCCTCTTTTCTTTATTGAGCTAGGTGTCTTTCTCTTTCTGCCTTGGCATGCTTTCCGAGTTCTGCCGCTCAACAGACTTTTCAAAGCTGTTTTCTCTACAAAGTCGTTTGCTCTACAAAGAAACTTTCAGACCAATTACCTGGAAGACTACATTTTCTTGGAAGAGAGCACTACAACTATATAATGGGTATTTTAATCAAAGGAGAAACATGATGTTCCAACAGGGGTTCTAAGAATCAGGGCTTCCTTAAGTTCTGGTTTTATCACTTGTATAGTATGTAATAAATTATTTATCCTCTCCAAAATTAGTTTCTTGGTTTTTAAAACAGTTTAGCCATATGCAGAAAACTGAAACTGGACCCCTTCCTTATACCTTCTACAAAAATTTACTCAAGATGGATTAAAGACTTATACGTTAAGATCTAAAACCATAAAAACCATAGAAGAAAACCTAGGCAATACCATTCAAGACAGAGGCATGGGCAAAGACTTCATGACTAAAACACCAAAAGCAATGGCAATAAAAGCCAAAATTGATAAATGGGATCTAATTAAACTAAAGACCTTCTGCACAGCAAAAGAAACTATCATCAGAGTGAACAGGCAACCTACAGAATGGGAGAAATTTTTTGAAATCTGTCCATCTGACAAAGAGCTAATACTCAGACTCTACGAAGAATTTAAACAAATTTAAAAGAAAAAAACAAACCCATCAAAAAGTGGGTGAAGAATATGAACAGACACTTCTCAAAATAAGACATTTATGCAATCAACAAACGTGAAATAAAGATCATCACTTGTCATTAGAGAAATGCAAAACCACAATGAGATACCACCTCATGCCAGTTAGAATGGTGATCATTAAAAAGTGAGGAAACAACAGATGCCAGAGAGGATGTGGAGAAATAGGAACCATTTTACACAGTTGGTGGGAGTGTAAATTAATTCATCCATGTGGAAGACAATGTGGCGATTCCTCAAGGATCTAGAACCGGAAATACCATTAGACTCAGCAATCCCATTACTGGGTATATACTCAAAGGATTACAAATCATTCTGCTATAAAGACATATGCACACGTATGTTTATTGCAGCACTGTTCAGAATAGCAAAGACGTGGAACCAACCCAAATGTCCATCAATGATTGACTGGATAAAGAAAATGTGGCACATACACACCATGGAATAATATGCAACCATAGAAAAGGATGAGTTCATGTCCTTTGGAGGGACATGGATGAAGCTGGAAATGATCATTCTCAGCAAACTAACATAGGAACAGAAAACCAAACACCACATGTTCTCACTCATAAGTGGGAGTTGAACAATGAGAACACATGGACCCAGGGAGGGGAATATCACACACCACGGCCTGTCAAAGGTTGGGGAGGCTACGGGAGTGGTAGCATTAGGTGAAATACTTAATGCAGATGATGGGTTGATGGGTGTAGCAAACTACCATGGCATGCGTATACCTGTGTTACAAACCTGCACGTTCCACAAATGTATTTCAGAACTTCAAGTATAATAAAAAATGCCAGTATTACACACACTACGTTAGTTGGATTATTTAGCAATATTATTTGGGAAGCATTATTTCGGATGCATTTTATCTTGTAGAAAGTAAGACTACAGACTCAGAATGTTTAAAAAGCCCTTGTCCTTTATTTTAGGGAACAAGGAGATGAATGAATACCAGCCAGTAGCTGGGTGACTACAATATCTGTGTTTCTTAATATAGCAAATTTATGATTTATACATGAGTGAAACTTAAGACTCCCAAGAAATTATCTCCTAGTGAGCAAGGAAAGAGAAGTTTTTGGACACTGAGAGAGGAGAGACCATGCTATACTTAACAAAGAGAAAGGTATACCTTGCAGACAAGAGTAGGAAACAATAGCTATTTAATGAGATATTGATACCATGCAGTTGAAAAAAAAAATTATGGTGATAGACTTAGGATCTAGGAAAGAGTCTCAGAATTTGTCCAACAGGGTAGAATACCGAAGATACATAATGGGGTTGCTGTATTTGTTCTGTGTCACAAAATGTGAAGTTGCCTTTGGTTTTTGAGATTTGAGCTTTCCAACAAGGCGTAAAGTTTTGTTTATTGCAGAGACTGATTTCTCCCTCATGGCACAGTGTAATATGAATAAATGTGCATTCTTTATTGCATTTTAATCTGCATAAAAATTAGTGGTTTGCCTAAGTAATAGGTTTGACATCTTGTTTTCATTTTATAAAAACCTTTTAGACTGTGTTTCAATAGATATCTTTATTAATAAAAGAAAATATAAAGAAGGTTCATTTCATTTCCAGGAATACATCATCACACCTATCAAATACAAATGGGAAAACAAACTTTTCATTAAAATGAAATTATTGACATCAGATAGACATCTCTGCACATGTTATTCTCATTCTTACATCACCTGTTGAGAAAAAAGAAACTCAAGAAAGTGGCTCATGGCTTCAGGGAATGGAATTGAGATCAGAATAATGAGATATTGGTTAAAGAAAGCTACAAGAAACAAGCATTTAATTTGCTTTAGATGATGTCAGCTTTCTGATTGGTGAATTTGAATGCGTTTTTTCTTCCATTTTCTTTTTTTTTTTTGTTTCTGTTTTTGTTTTTTTTGTCATACCAGTTTTCTTCTTGCAAAAAGGAAAGAGTATCATCGATAATTTCACCTGCATTTGACTGTGTAAGTTCTGAGTTGCTGCGTGATGCAATGTGTGGCTATCGAAGCTTAAACACAAGAGGAGCTCTTTTTCTCATTATATTTCAAAAATTCCATTTTAAATGTTGGTCACAGTATAGGAATCAAATCTGAAGAGTCTTCATCCAATTATTAATGGAAAAGGTGAAAAGGGTCAATAGTTGGCATTTGAAATCAGACCTACCTAAAAATGTTACTTTATATTTTCTTTTACCTACTAATCAAAACTGCAATTTTAGCTTCTCTTGATCGAACATCAGTCTATGTCTATGTCACATCAAGTACGTATGTGTCTGTGTATAAAGAGGCAGCATTATACATTACATACATAGAGAATATTTGTTATAAGTGGGCATTTTATTAATCATTCTATTAAACCAATGATATATGTGTATACATAATATAGGTACCATTTTACAGTTACTGAAATTGAGTGTCAAAGATGTTAAGAAACATTTTCAACCTTACATATTAAGGAAACAACATAAGTAGTTCTGACTCATTTCAGCTATTCCTCAACAACATAACACTGTTGAAAAAGGAAGTGGACCCCCCAAAAAATTTACCACATATTTGGTGGTTATCTTTTTTTAATTATTTTTTTCTTTAAGATGGGGCTCGCTATGTTGCTCAGGCTTGGCCCAAATTTCTGGGAACAAGTTGTACTCCTGCCTCATCATCCTCAGTACTTGTGACTACAGGTGCACACCACTGCACCAAATAAGTTAACGTTTTCAATATCACTATTTTAAAATAAATCTTACCTCAGTTCCATTTATCTTGATAAATCAGGCTCACATATTCATATCCATTATGTAAAACCTAGAATTATGACATACTTTTTGAACGCTGCATCTTAATTCTTATAGCCCCTTTGGCAAGCTGACTATCAGTTATTACTTGCTGCTATTGTCAATGTTTGCCCATCTTTGTTCTAATTTTATTTCTCTCCAGGACTGAGAACTAAATGGCTACGGTAGAACTGAGAATCAAGTAGTAACGTACAGGGTCTGAGTATGGCTCAATATAAACATTGACAGAAGCAGTACCAAACACACATACAGCCCATCTAAAGCTATCCACATGGGATTTATACGTACAAAATATTTACCTCATCAGAAATTTATCACTGCAGGATACTCCAAGCCTTTCCTCCTATTCTCATGACATTTTGATCACATAATTGAAAAGAAACTCAATCTTCTCACTATTAGTTGGTTTACATTTAGACTTCCTTTTTTATCTGACACTTCTTATCCACTATGTAATTCATTTTTTCACTGGATTCTGTTCTGATCTCACCCATTAATCTCAATAAAGTACCACTTCTAAAAGGCTTGGTAAATCCCTTCATCACAATCCGGCCTTCCTATTTTTTTCTCTAGTCTCGCTAATCAACTCTACCCAGTTGAGCTGTAAATGACTAATATCTCTACTTGAAAGTCTTGTAGCTCCTAAGAGTAAAAAGCCGAACTAGCTCTCATAACATGAAAGTCATCGATTAAGAGATATATTTACTAGCATATCTGTATTTATTGAGAGTGGCTGTGTTTGTTTTTTCTGCAGAAGAAAGGGATGCCCTGTTTTTCCATCAGTCTCCAATCTTAGGAAAATACTACCTTCTTCACAAAGCCCAGTTACCAGCAGGCCGATGTATATAATACCTCTGAATTTCAAAAGACAATGGTGATATTTTCCCAACTCAAGTAAATCATATTGTCTATGACATGCCTTTGTCATTTATTTAATCATATTCTGAATAAAATTTAATCCTCTTCGGAATTTTTATAGACATAATCTAAATTTTCTACACAGTAGATTTTTTTAAGACTCTATTTTTTAGTGGAATTTTAGGTTCACAGCTACATTGATAGAAAGGTATGACTATTTTTCTACATAATCCCCGAGCCCACAGAAGCATAGTTTACTCCATTATCAGCATCATTTACCAGAATGGTACATTAGTTACAATTGAGAAACCTACATTTTAGGCTGGGTGCAGTGGCTCAAGCCTGTAATCCCAGCACTTTGGGAGGCCAAGACAGGCGGATCACGAGGTCAGGAGATCGAGACCATCCTGGCTAACACGGTGAAACCCCGTCTCTACTAAAAAATACAAAAAAAAAACTAGCCAGGCGAGGTGGCGGGCGCCTGTAGTCCCAGCTACTCGGGAGGCTGAGGCAGGAGAATGGTGTAAACCCGGGAGGCGGAGCTTGCAGTGAGCTGAGATCTGGCCACTGCACTCCAGCCTGGGCAACAGAGTGAGACTCCGTCTCAAAAAAAAGAAAAAAAAGAAAAACCTACATTTTCATATCATTATAATCCACAGTCCATGTAATATGAAGTTTTTTTCATTTGCTCATTGTTCATCGATATATCTACTTTGGTGAGATTCCCATTAATATCTTTAGCCTGCTTTTAATTGGTTGTTTTCTTGTTGAATTTTAAGAGTTCTTCATGTATTTTGGATAACAGTTCTTTAACAAATCTATATTTCATAAGTATTTTCTCTTAGTCGGTGGCTCATATTTTCATTCCCTCTGCAGTCTTTTTGCAGAGTAGACATTTTTAATTTTAATAAAGTCAAGCTTATCAATTTTTTATTATGCTTTAAGTTCTAGGATACATGTGCAGAAGATGCAGGTTTGTTGCATAGGTATATATGTGCTATGGTGGTTTGATGCACCCATCAACTCATCATCTACATTGGGTATTTTTCATAATGCTATCCCTCCCCTAGCCTCCCCACCCCATGACAGGGCCCAGTGTGTGATGTTCCCCTCCCTGTGTCCATGTGTTCTCATTGTTCAACTCCAACCTATAAGTGAGAACATTCAGTGTTTGCTTTTCTGTTCCAGTGTTAGTTTGCTGAGAATGATGGTTTCCAGCTTCATCCATCTCCTAGCAAAGGATAAGAACTCATCCTTTTCTATGACTGCATAGTATTCCATGGAATATATGTGCCACATTTCTTCATGCAGTCAATCATTGATGGACATTTGGGTTGGTTCCACGTCGTTGCTATTCTGAACAGTGCTGCAATAAATGTACGTGTGCATGTGTCTTTATAGTGAATGATTTATAATTTTTGGGTATATACCCAGTAATGGGATTGCTGAGTCTAATGGTATTTCCTGTTCTAGATCCTTGAGGAATTGCCACACTGTGTTCCACAATGGTTGAATTAATTTACACTGCCACCAACAGTGTAAAAGCTTTGCTATTTCTCCACGTCCTCTCCAGCATCTGTTGTTTCCTCACTTTTTAATGATCACCCTTCTAACTGTCATAAGATGCTGTCTCATTGTGGTTTTGATTTGCATTTCTCTAATGACCAGTGATGATGAGCTTTTTTCATAAATGTCTTCTTTTGAGAAGTGTCTGTTCATATCCTTTTCCCTCTTTTTGAATTTTTATTTTCTTATAAACTTGTTTAAGTTCTTATGGATTCTGGATATTAGGCCTTTGTTAGATGGATAGATTTCAAAAATTTTCTCCCATTCTGTAGATTGTCTGTTCACTTTGATGATAGTTTCTTTTGCTGTACAGAAGTTCTTTAGTTTAATTAGATCCCATTTGTCAATTTTGGTTTTTGTTGCCATTGCTTTTGGTGTTTTAGTCATTAAGTCTTTGTCCATGCCTCTGTCCTGAATGGTTTTGCCTAGGTTTTCTTCTAGAGTTTTTATGGTTTAGGTCTTACATTTAAGTCTTTAGTCCATCTTGAGTTAATTTTTGTTTAAGGTTTAAGGGAGGGGTCCAGTTTCAGTTTTATGCATTCGGCTAGCTAGTTTTCCCAACACCATTTATTAAATAGGCAGTCCTTTCCCCATTGCTTGTTTTAGTCACGTTTGTCAAAGATCAGATGGTTGTAGATATGTGGCGTTATTTCTGAGGCCTCTGTTGTGTTTCATTGGTTTATATGTCTGCTTTGGTACCAGTACCATGCTATTTTGGTTCCTGTAGCCTTGTCGTATAGCTTGAAGTCAGGTAACGTCATGTCTCCAGCTTTGTTCTTTTTGCTTTGGATTGTCATGGCTATACAGTCTCTTTTTTGTTTCCATTTGAAATTTACATTATTTTTTTCTAATTCTGTGAAGAAAGTCAGTGGTAGCTTGATGGGGATAGCATTTTGGGCAGTATGGCCATTTTCACGATATTGATTCTTCCTATCCATGAGCATGGAATGTTTCTTCATTTGTTTGTGTCTTATTTCCTTCAGCAGTGGTTTGCAGTTCTTGAAGAGGTCCATCACATCCCTTGTAAGTTGTATTCCTAGGTATTTTATTCTCTTTGTAGCAATTGTGAATGGGAGTTCACTCATGATTTGGCTTTCTGTTTGTCTATTATTGGTGTACAGGAATTGTTGTGATTTTTGCACATTGCTTTTGTATCCTGAGACTTTGTTGAAGTTGCTTACTGGCCTAAGGAGATTTTGGACTGAGATTATGGGGTTTTCTAAATGTGCAATCATGTCGTCTGCAAACAGAGACAATTTGACTTCCTCTCTTCCTATTTGAATACCTTTTATTTCTTTCTCTTGCCTGATTGCCCTAGCCAGAACTTCCAATACTATATTGAATAGGAGTGGTGAGAGAGGGCATCCTTGTCTTGTGCCAGTTTTCAAAGGGAATGCTTCCAGTTTTTGCCCATTCAGTATGATATTAGCTGTGGGTTTGTCATAAGTAGCTCTTATTGTTTTGAGATATGTCCCAATAATAGCTAGTTTGAGTTTTTAGCATGAAGTCATGTTGAATTTTTTTGAAGGCCTTTTCTGCACCTATTGAGATAATTGTGTTTTTTTTTTTTTTTTTGGTAATGGGTTCTGTTTATGTGATGGATTATGTTTATTGATTTGCATATTTTGAACTAACCTTGCATTCCAGGGACAGAGTCAACTTGATCGTGGTGTATACGTTTTTTTGATGTGCTGCTGGATTCAGTTTGTCAGTATTTTACTGAGGATTTTCACATCGATGTTCACCAGGGATAAGGGCCTGAAATTTTCTTTTTGTTGCTTCTCTGCCAGGGTTTGATATCAGGATGCTGCTGGCCTCATAAAATGTGTTATGAAGGAGTCCCTCTTTTTCTATTCTTTGGAACAGTTTCAGAAGGAATGGTATCAGCTCCTCTTTGTATATCTGGTAGAATTCGGCTTTGAATCCTTCTGGTCCTGGGCTTCTTTTTGTTGGTGTGCTATTAATTACTGCCTCAATTTCAGAACTTGTTATTGGTCTATTCTGGGATTCATCTTCTTCCTGCTTTAGTCTTGGGAAGGTGTATGTGTGCAGGAATTTATTTCTTCAAGATTTTCTAGTTTACTTGCATAGAGGTGTTTATAGTATTCTCTGATGGTAGTTTGTATTTCTGTGGGATTAGTAGTGATATCCCCTTTATCAATTTTTTGTGTCTATTTGATTCTTGTCTCTTTTCTTCTTTATTAGTCTGGCCAGCAGTCTATTTTGTTGATCTTTTCAAAAAACCAGCTCCTGGATTATTAATTTTTTTGAAGAGTTTTTTGTGTCTCTATCCCCTTCAGTTCTGCTGTGATCTTAGTTATTTCTTGTCTTCTGCTAGCTTTTGTATGTGTTTGCTCTTGCTTTTCTCATTCTTTGAATTGTGATGTTAGGGAGTCAATTTTAGATCTTTCCCACTTTCTCCTGTGGGTATTTAGTTCTATAAATTTCTCTCTACACACTGCTCTGTCTGTGTCCTAGAGATTGCTGTATGTTGTGTCTTTGTTCTTATTGGTTTCAAAGCCTTGATTTCGTTACTTATCCAGGAGTCATTCAGGAGCAAGTTGTTCAGTTTCCTTGTATTTGTGCAGTTTAGAGTAAGTTTCTTAATCCTGAGTTCTAATTTGTTTGCACCGTGGTCCGAGAAACTCTTTGTTATGATTTTCGTTCTTTTGCATCTGCTGAAGGGTGTTTTTCTTCCAATTATGTGGTCAGTTTTAGAATAAGTGTGATATGGTGCTGAGAAGAATGTATATTCTGTTGATTTGGGGTGGAGAGATCTGTAGATGTCTATTAGGTCTGCTTGGTCCAGAGCTGAGTTCAAGTGTTGAATACTGTTTTTAACCGTCTGTCTTGTTGATCTGTCTAATATTGACAGTGAGTGTTAAAGTCTCCCACTATTATCGGGTGAGAGTCTAAGTCTCTTTGTAGGTCTCTAAGAACTTGCTTTAAGAATCTGGTTCTCTGGTATTGGGTGCATAAATATTTAGGATAGTTAGCTCTTCTTGTTGTGTTGATCCCTTTATCATTATGTAATGCCCTTCTTTATCTTTATTGATCTTTCTTGGTTTAAAGTCTGCTTTCTCAGACATTAGGATTACAACCCCTGCTTTTTTTGTTTTCCATTTGCTTGGTAAATATTCCTCTACCCCTTTATTTTGAGCCTATGTGTGTCTTTGGACATGAGATGGGTCTCCTGAATATAGCACACTGCTGGTTCTTGACTCTTTATCCCATTCACCAGTCTGTGTCTTTTAATTGGGGCATTTAGCCCGTTTACATTTAAGGTGAATACTGTTATGTGTGAATTTGATCCTGTCATGATGCTAGCTGGTTATTTTGCCCATTAGTTGTTGCGACTTTTTCATAGTGTTGATGGTCTTTATAATTTGGTATGTTTTTGCAGTGGCTGGTACTGTTTTTTTCTTTCCATATTTAGTGCTTTTTTCAGGAGCTCTTGTAAGACAGGCTTGGTGGTGACAAAAATCTCTCAACATTTGCCTGTTTGAGAAGGATTTTATTTCTCCTTCACTTCTGAAGCTTAGTTTGGCTGGATATGAAATTCCAGGTTGAAAATTCTTTTAAGAATGTTCAATATTGGCCTCCACTCTCTCCTGGCTTGTAGGGTTTCTGCAGAGAGATCTGCTGTTAGTCTAATGGACTTCCCTTTGTGGATAACTCGACCTTTCTCTCTAGCTGCCCTTAATATTTTTTCCTTCATTTCAACCTTGGTGATTCTGATGATGATGTGTCTTGGGGTTGCTCTTCTCGAGGAGTATCTTTGTGATGTTCTCTGTATTTTCTGAATTTGAACGTTGGCCTGTCTTGCTAGGTTGAGGATGTTCTCCTGGATAATATCCTGAAGAGTGTTTTCCAACTTGGTTCCATTCTCCCTGTCACTTTCAGGTACACCAATCAAATGTAGATTTGTTCCTTTCCCATAGTCCCATATTTCTTAGAGGCTTTTTTTCATTTGTGTTTGTTCTTTTTTCTCTAATCTTGTCTTCATGATTTATTTCATTAAGTTGATCTTCAATCTCTGATATCCTTTCTTCTGCATGATCGATTTGGCTATTGATACTTATTTATACTTCATGAAGTTCTCATACTGTGTTTTTCAGCTCCATCAGGTCATTTATGTTCTTCTCTAAGGTGATTATTTTAGTTAGCAATTCCTGTAACTTTTTTTCAAGGTTCTTAGCTTCCTTGCATTGGGTTAGAACATGCTCCTTTAGCTTGGAGGAGTTTGTTATTACCCACCTTCTGAAGCTTACTTTTGTCAGTTTATCAGACTCAATCCCTGTCCAGTTTCATTCCCTTGTTGGTGAAGAGTTGTGATCCTTTGGAGGAGAAGAGGCATTCTGGTTTTTGGAATTTGCAGCCTTTTTGTGCTGGTTTTCCTCATCTTCATAGATTTATCTACCTTTGGTCTTTCATGCTGGTGGTGGCTTTTGGGTGGGGTTTCTGCATAAATGTCCTTTTTTTAATGTTGATACTATTCCTTTCTGTTAGTTTTTCTTCTAAGAGTAAGGCCTCTCTGCTGCAGGTTTGCTAGAGTTTGCTGGAGGTCTACTCCAGACTGTTTGCCTGGGTATCAGGAGTGGAGGCTGCACAACAGCCAAGATTGCACAGTTTCTCAGGGCTTCTCTTGGCTAGGGGTTGGAGTTTCCCAACCCCTTGAGCTTCTCAGGTGAGGCAACACCACACCCTGCTTCGGCTTGCCCTCCGTGGGCTTCACTCACTGTCTAACCAGTCCCAATGAGATGAGCCAGGTACCTCAGTTGGAAATGCAGAAATAACCACCTTCTGCATTGATCTTGCTGATGTGTCTGGATTTGGTGGGTTCTTGGTCTTGCTGACTTCGAGAATGAAGCTGCAGACCCTTGCAGTGAGTGTTACAGTTCTTCAAGATGAGGTGTCTGGAGTTTGTTCCTTCAGATGTTCAGATGTGTCCAAAGTTTCTTCCTTCTGGTGGGTTCATGTTCTCACTGACTTCAGAAGTGACGCTGCAGACCTTTGTGGTGAGTGTTACAGCTCTTAAGGCGGTGCTCTGGAGTTGTTTGTTCCTCCCGTCTGGAGTTGTTCATCCCTCCCTGTGGGTTCATGGTCTCGCTGGCCTCAGGAGTGAAGCTGCAGACCTTTGTGGTGAGTGCTACAGCTCATAAAGGTCGTGCAGACCCAAAGAATAAGCAGCAGCAAGATTTATTGTGAAGAGAGAAGGAACAAAGCTTCCACAGCATGGAGGGGAACTGGAGCAGGTTGCTGCTGCTGGCTGGGGTGGCCTGCTTTTATTCCCTTATCTGGCCCCACCCACATCCTTCTGTGTGCTCCTTTTTGTGGAGAGCTGATTGGTCCATTTTACAGGGAGTTGATTGGTCCGTTTACAAACCTTTAGCTAGACACAGAGTGCTAATTGGTGCGTTTACAATCCCTTAGCTAGACACAAAAGTTCTCCACGTCCCTTACCACATTAGCTAGACACAGAGGGGTGATTGGTGCCTTTCCAAACCTTTAGCTAGACACAGAGTGCTGATTGGTGCGTTTACAAACCTTTAGCTACAGGGAAAAGTTCTCCAAGTCCCCACCCACCCCAGAAGCCCAGCTGGCTTCACCTCTCAATGGTATTCACTGCAGGACTTGGTGGCACCTAGCCAGGGCACTCCTGCAGCCCAGAGGGAGCTCCTCCCCTGATCAAGCCCAGCAGGTGCTGGCCAGTTGCCCCAGGCAGGCCTGCCAGAGCCATGTGTGCCCCAGCTCCTGACTGCACCTCTCCCTCTACACCTCCCTGCCAGCAGAGGGAGTCAACCGTGTCTGGCCTCGGCCATCCCCAGAGAGGGCAGGCCCCCACAGGGCAGCAGTGGGCTGAAGGGCTCCTTGATTGGAGCCAGAGCGGACTCCGGGACTGGGAGGTGCCAAGAGCGAGGAATGCTACCACGTTGTCACCTCTCACTGGGAGCTGCAGATAGGAGCTCTTCCTATTCTGCCATCTTTTTTTTTTTTTTTATTAACAATCATTATTTGTAGAGTTTATTTATTTATTTATTTATTTATTTATTTACTTACTTATTTATTTTAGTGATACTTTAAGTTCTAGGGTACATGTGCATAATGTGCAGGTTTGTTAC
>NW_022294721.1:3478-6808 GCF_002776525.5 Piliocolobus tephrosceles | reverse complement strand
ATCATTTATATCAGGTATAATTCCCAATGCAATCCCTCCCCCCTCCCTCCTCCCCCCTCCCCATGATAGGCCCCGGTGTGTGATGTTCCCTTTTCCGAGTCCAATTGCCAGTCCCTACCCTATCAATTCTTTCAGGGATTGTGCCTTTGATTTCATGTCTAAAATGTAATCATCAAACCCAAGATCACCTATATTTTCTCCTGTGTTATCTTCTAGTAGTTTTATAGTTTTGCATTTTACATGTAAGCCTGTGATCACTTTGAGTTACTTTTTACGCACAGCTTGTAGTCTGTCTAGATTTATTTTTTGACATGTGTATATCCAGTTGTTCCAGTATTACTTGTTGAAAGTACTACCTTTGTTCCATGGTCTTGGCTCTGCTGAATGATAAAAGATCAGTTGATTATGAGACCTTTGTCAGATGGGTAGATTGCAAAATTTATCTCCCACCCTGTAGGTTGCCTGTTTGCTCTGATGATAGTTTATTTTGCTGTGCAGAACCTCTTTAATTTAATTAGATCCCATTGGTCAAATTTTGCTTTTGTTGCAATGGGTTTTGGTGATTTCATTATGAAATCTTTGCCCATTCCTAAGTCCTGAATGGTATCGCCTAGATTTTCTTCCAGGAATTTAATAGTTTTGGGTTTTACATTTAAGTCTTTAATCTATCCTGAGTTAATTTTAAGGAACTTGAACAAATTTACAAGAAAATAAACAAGCAAATTCATTAAAAAGTGGGCAAAGGACATGAACAGACACTTCTCAAAAGAAGACATTCATGAGGTCAACAAAAATGAATAAAAAGCTCAACATCACTGATCATTAGATAAATGAACATTAAAACCACAATAAGATACTACCTCATGCCAGTCATAATGGTGATTATTAAAAATTCAAGAAACAACAGATTCTGGTGAGGTTGCAGAGAAATAGAAATACTTTTATAATGTTGGTGGGAATGTAAATTAGTTTAACCATTGTGGAAGATGGTGTGGTGATTCCTCAAAGATCTAGAACCAGAAATACCATTTGACCCAGCAATTCCATTTCACTGCAGCATTATTCACAATAGCAAAGACATGGAATCAATCCAAATGCCCATCACTGATAGACTGGATAAAGAAAATGTGGTACATATATAACATGGAAGAGTATGCAGCCATAAAAAGGAAAGAGATCATGTCCCGTGTAAGATTGTGGATGGAGCTGGAACCCATTATCCTCAGCAAACTAATGCAGGAATAGAATACCAAACACTGCATATTCTCACTTGTAAGTGAGAGCTGAACCGCGAGAACACATGGACATATGGAGGGGAACATCACACACTGAGACTTACCAGTGGTGGGAGGGAGAGCATTAGGAAAAATAGCTAATGCATGCTGGGCTTAATACTGAAGTGATGGGTTGAAAGGTGCAGCAAACCACCATGGCACATGTTTACCTATGTAAGGAGACTGCACATCCTGAACATGCACCCTGGAGCTTAAAATGAATTTTTTAAAATAAAATTAAAAAGAACAGTGGATTATGTTTATGTGGATCTATTTCTTGGCTCTTTTTTCTGTTCCATTAATCTATTTAGCTATTTTTTCACCACTATTACAATCTCTTGATTACTGAGTTTCATAGTAAATCTTGAAGTAAAGATTTTCATTCCTTCAATTCTATATACTTTCAATATGGATTGACTATTCTGGGCTCTTTGCCTCTACATATAAATTTTGGAATCAGTTTGTTATACACAAAATAACTTGCTAGGATTTTAATTAAAATTGAATTGAATTTATTGCCCAATTTTGGAAAAACTGAACTTGACAACATTGAATCTTCCTATCCGTGAACATGAAATATCTCTTCATTTATTTAGTTATTCTTTGATTACCTTGATCAGAATTTTATAGTTTTCCTCATATAGATCTTATACATATTTTATTATAACTATTTCATTTTTTAATGTTAATATAAATAGTTTTGTGTTTTCAATTTTTAATTACGCTTGTTCATTGCTGGTATATAGGAAAGAAGTTGATTTTCATATTTTAACCTTTCTATGAAGTTTCTAGGAAGTATATTAGTTCCAGGAGATTTTTGCTGATTCTTTCAGATTTTTGACATTGTTTAGACTCATCTACAATCAAGACAGTTTTATTTCTTTCTTCCCAATCAATGCGCTTTATTTTTTTTCTCTTATTATGTTAGCCAGTACTACTGGTACAATATTGAAAAAGAGTAGTGAGAGGACTCATACTTGTCTTGTTTCTCATCTTAGTGGAAATGCTTCTAGTTTCTCACCATTTAGTGTGGTGTTAGCTGTGAGTTTTCTGTAGGTATACCTTATCAGTTGGATGAAGTCCCCCTTATTCATAGTTCACTGAGTTGTTTTTTCTTTTTTTAAACACAAATAGTTGTTGGAGTTTGTCAAAGGCTTTGTCTGCATCTATTGATGTGATCATGTTGTTTTTCTTTTTTAGTGTATTCTGACGGTGGATTCTGCTAATTGATTTTTGAATGCTGAAGGAGTCTTGCATATGTGGGATGCCCCTTTTGGTCTTGGTATGTAATACTTTTTATACCTTGTTGGATTCAACTTGCTAAGAATTTGCTGAGGATTTTTGCATCTGTGTTTATGAGAGTTATTGGTCTGTGATTTTTCTTTTCTGGAAAACTTTTTTATCTGATTTTGGTATTAGTATGATGCAAGCCTCAAAGAATGAGTTAGAGTATTACCTCTGCCTCTACTAATATAAATTGTAAAGAACTTGGCATAATCTCTTCCTTACATGTTTGGTAGGATTTACTAGTGAACCAAACTGGGCTTGGTGCTTTCTGTTTGGAAGGTTATTAATTTTTATTCAATTTTAAATAGATAAAAGACAATCCAAATTGTCTATTTCTTCTTGTGTGAATTTTGGCAGATTGTTCCCCCCACCACCGCCCCCAAGGAACTGACTCGTTTCATCTAGGTTATCAAAGATGTGGGCCTATGGGCATGGTGGCTCACCCCTGTAATCCCAGCACATTGGGAGAACGAGGCAGGTGGACTGCTTGAGGTCGGGAGTTCAAGAACAGCCTGGCCAGCATGGTGAAACCTGATCTCTAAAATATACAAAATAATTAGCCAAGCGTGGTAGCACATGCCTGTAATCCCAGTTACTCAGGAGACTGAGGTGAGAAAATCGCTTGAACCTGGGAGGGGGAGACTGCAGTGAGCCGAAATCACATCACTGCACTCTAGCCTGTGCAGAGTGCCACCATCTTAAAAAAAGTGATGGTGAGCCACCATCTTAAAAAACAGAGTGAGCCACCATCTTAAAAAAAAAAAAAAAA
>NW_022294721.1:0-3378 GCF_002776525.5 Piliocolobus tephrosceles | reverse complement strand
ATTATTCTTTTTTATCCTTTAAATGTCCATAAGATCTTTAATTATGTTCCTTCTTTCATTTCTGACATTAGTAATTTTTGTTTTTTCTCTATTTTACTTAGCCTGGCCAAAAACTTATCATTTTATTTTTTCATTTTTTCAATCTTCTAAAAGAACAAGTTGTGATTTTATGGGTTTTCTCTTCTGTGGATTTCCTATTTTCAATTTTATTGGTTACTGTTCTAATAGTTATTGCTTCTCTCTGTTACACATTGGATTTAATCCACTTTACTTTTCCTAATTTCCTAAGGGGGAAGCTTAAATGACTGATTTTAGATTCTTCTTTTTTTTTCTAATATATGAATTCAATGCTCTAAATTTCCTCTAAGCACCGCTTATGCTGATTCCTATATTTGTATTGATTTACAATAGTTGCACATATTTTGGGGGTGTGTGTGATATTTTGATACATGTATACAATGTGGAGTAATGAAATCAGGATAATTTTGATAAATTGTGTTTCCGTTTTTATCTAGTCAAAAGTGTTTTATTATTTTTATTGAGATTTCTTCAACTCATATTTTATTTAGAAGTGTATTGTTTAATTTCTATGGGAGTCAAAATTTTTCAGTTATCTTGCTATTATTGATTCCTAGTTTAACTCCATGTGGTCTGGAAGAAGACATTTTATGATTTCTCTTCTTTTAAATATGTTAAAGTATGTTTTATGGACCAGAATGTGGCCTATCTTGATAAATGTTCCTTCCGTGTTAGCTTGGGAAGAGTTTATATTCTGCTGCTATTGGATGAAATTGTCTATAGGTGTCAATTATATTCAGTTGATTGATAGTTTCACTGAGTTTGCCTGTGTCCTTACTGATGTTCTGTCTGCTGGATCTGTCTGTTTCTGATAGAGGGTTTGTTGATGTCTCCAACTATAATATTAGATTTATCCAATTTTCACAGTTCTAATGGTTTTTGCTTCGCATATTCTGATGCTTTGACACATACACATTAAGGGTGGCCATTTCTTCTTTGAGAATCCACCCCTTTATCATCATGTAATATTACTTTTTACCTATTTTAATTTTTATATTTGCTTGGAAGCCTGCTTGGTCTGAAATTAATATACCTATGCTGATTTTCCAAAATTAGTATTAGCAAGGTATATCTTTCCTCATCCATTTGTTTTTAATCTACGTATGTCTTTATATTTTAAGTGGGTTTTTTACAGACAATACGTAGTTTGGTCTTTTCCTATTCTGACAATTTTTATTTTTCCCTTGGAACATCTAGACCGTTGACATTCAAAGTGATTACTCATATACTTGAATTAATATTTACCATATTTGTTACTGTTTTCTGTTCTTGCCCTTGTTCTTTGTTCCTATTCCTAGTTTGTCTTCTGTTTTTTTAACTTTTGTGATTTTAATTATGTGGTTTCCATAATTGTATTTTTCTCTCATTCGTTAGCATACAAAGTATGATTTTAAAAACATTTTGAGGGGTTTGCTATAGTTTGCAACATACATTCACGAATAATCCAAGCCCCCTTTCACATAACACTATACTGACCAATGGATAGTGTGTACTTTCAAATGACAAAATAATCCTATTTTCTCCCTCCCATCGCTTGTATCATTGCTGTCATTCCTTTTACTCACATGTATGTAAGCAAACTTATATACTCTCTCTATACACACACACACACACACACACACACACAAGAACATTTGATTGAATACATTGTTTTATTTAACTCTCAGGCTTTCCCCCATTTAGCCTCTGGCAATACATCAATTACAGTTCAGATTTTTTTCTTATCCTGACACTAGTTTGCCCCCCACCTTCCCAGAGTAGATGTAGTTGTTAGTTTTTGCTTCAGTGAGTTATGACTTAATACATTTTGATTTCAGTTTTCTACCTACATTCACTGAGACTTAGTTTTCTTACCTGTAAAGTTTGCACAATAACAGGCTGGGTTTTTTGTGGGGGTAAATTAAAAATTTTTGTGGAAAGCTTAACCTTCATAATGACTACAGTAGAGCCATTTCTCATCTTGGGGTAAATTATAAATCCAGCACTGAAGCAGTAAAACAGTCTTCCGTAGATACTTTTATGTTTCTCTACACTTTTAAAATTAATATTTATTTCTTATTCGTTTCTGTATTTCTTCCTGATATCAATGACAGAATATCCACCAGGTCATCTAGCCAGATTTTCAGTTATTAATCAATGAATGGTAAATCTTAGAATTGCTTATATATTTCTTCCTCAGGTTTTACCAATATGAAAGATTACTTCATGTTTCATTACTTAATTTACTTCTTAATTTCAATTCATTTTCTAGCATGGATAAACATGCATTTTTACACACACACATATACACACACTCTCTCTCCTTGATATAGAGCAAACAGAAATATACGTATATGTATATATGTGTCAAAAAATATGGATAAGAATGTATATGACAGTGCTTTTATAACAGGCCCAAATGGGAAACAAATGAAAAGTTCATAAACAAAATAATTATGTACATACATTGTGGAATATTCAATTACTAAGATTTTACAGCCATGATAATAAACTACTCCTACATATAACATGGAACAATATGGATGCATCTCATACACAATAATAAAAGATGAAATAATACATAAGGTGCAATTTCATACCTTTTATCTACAAATAAAGACATAAAATATGACATAAATATACTCCCACATATACACTTTTCACATAAAGGAAATATGATTCCTATGTGTCAGATATCAGGATAGGAGTGTTTTGGGGAGGAGAAAGAAGTCAAGATTGATGAGGGTCACAAGGGAAGTTTCTGGGATGGTGATAATTTCCTACTCATTTACAAGTGTATATTTTCGATGGCATATAGACATGAAAGCTTATGGTTTGTACACTACTCTACATGCTATACGTCAGTAAAAATGAGAAGTTGTTTTTTGTTTTCTTTAAATTATAGGAATATGGATTCCTATAAGTTAAATGTGCTAATAAGGTATATTTAATAAATGATAGCATAACTGTTGTTAGAAACACACAGGTTCTTAATAGAAGTGAGCTTTTCTTCATTGATAATACTGCATCTACTGTACCTGGTGCTGGGGTGTAGTGATGAACCCATTACTATCAGGTAATTGACAGCATGCACCCACACATAAGAGACTCCAGGCTGCTAAAGGGATTTGACAGCATAAACCTAAGGAAGTTAGTTTCCTTAAAATAAAAGTATAATTTTAGCTACAACTATTAGGTAAATAATAAATTGATACTAAAATGTATTAACAATAAAAACATGCTTAGCGTTAAATTAACTATTAACAGTAGCTTGCAACTTTCATTATAATTCCTTGCATTCGTCAATTTTTATATATTTTT
>NW_022294720.1:0-1604 GCF_002776525.5 Piliocolobus tephrosceles | reverse complement strand
TCATTTTAAGCTTATTTCATTAAGTGACAATAGGAATCATTAAGCTAAATGCATACTCTGCATATTAAAATTTTTGTATGCAAAGATTTCCAGGTTTTAACTGAACTGAAACTTAGTAGTAATCTAAGGGAATGCACAGTCACCTAGTCATGTTACTATCAGGCCACTGAGGATAATTGAGGACTGAAGGCATTTGATGAGAACAAACATATTAGTTTCAGATTCTGTACCTAGAGAGATCTAGAATCAATGGGGCGGCAGAACAGAGAGCAGCATAGATATCCAAACTTCCAAATTCTCATACTTAAAAGCTCATCTCATGACCTTCTCAAGTTTTCTCTAGGCCTGGGTTGTGTCCGTGAAAGACAAATGCACTGAGATAGTTATATCTAATGGAGAAAATAATAAAGCAGTGCAACTGGATAGCTGTTGATGGGAGCAATTGATACTGTATAATTTGTTGATTTCATTATGTGAGCACACATATTTAATTTATATTTAATAATTAATAGGATTTATTAATTTTATTAATAAGATGCTGAGAGTAATAATCAACAATTAAACATTACTTGGAAAAATCACAAGTGTTTCTTGGCAGTACAGAATGAGACTCACTTCCTGGACTGGGAGGACAGAAAAAGCTCAGTTCAAAGCTGTAATCAGAATGGCAGCAAATTTTGAACTCTTAGTCTCATCACTGCTGCTACCTCAATGTCAAGACTGACTGGGAAGGAAAGGGCCTCCAAAACATGAAGTTAGGAATATCTGGGTAACACATTTCAAATCTTCAATTTCTATGACCTGCAGAAATGGTCCACTTCTCTCTGTTGAAAGCTAGGTCTACCCCCTGTGCTTCCACTGTGCTTAAAGGCAGAGACTGTTTTAATCTTCCTCTAACTACCTTCTGGTTACAACATCATTAAGTAAGGCTGTATCACAAGATAATGGAGTTGGAGAAGTTCTAGGCCTTAAATGAAAGAAAAAAGCCGCACACTGAATGACTTGCAGAACTAGCCAACTTGTACAAGCAAGAACTGGGAGTGTTATGTATGGAAATAAATGTCAAGAGTGTTAAATCAGGGCAGGGGGGCAGTGAAATGTGAAGTTGGATAAAGGTAAGTTTATTCACGTGAGATTCCTCTTCCAGTTCATACAATTTGATACTCTGGAAAAGACCTTGGGTATTGCACCAACCAGTGCTCATATGGTTAATGGAAACTTGGAAAAGCCAGTGGATTACAGTATAAAATAGAAGTATTTGGACTACTGTGATACAGAGTGAAGTAAGGCATCAAAAGGTTCTGAGCATTGGATACACTAAAGTGGATATAGTATGTAATATTGGGATACTCAGAGGATGACTGTGTTCCTGGTGGACGCCTCCTTTACAAAAACATTAAGGAGCATATTAATGCAAGAGGCACCAGCATCACTGAGAAGCCCTGGGTATGTGTTCTCTAAAGTTCACAGCTGATGGTAGGAGATACAGTTACCGAACTACACTACATGATAGCAGTGGGGAAGGCACGTTCCTGAAAGGATACAAGCCAAGTTGTTTATTGCTGTCAAAACCAGGCCAGAGAGAAAGCTGGAGGACTCACATA
>NW_022294717.1:0-1235 GCF_002776525.5 Piliocolobus tephrosceles | reverse complement strand
CGCAATGAAGCTTACGGTGACAAAGCAAGTGTCCTCAGAGGAAAACTGAAAGAAGCTTTCTTAGAAACTTCTCTGTGATGTGTGAATTCATCTCACAGAGTTACACTTATCTTTCATGGAGCAAGACACTAACACTGTCTTGAGGGAAACTGAGAAGTTCTACTTTGTCAGGCTTTGAGGCCGACGCTGATAAAGGAAATATCATCATTTAAAAACGGGAAAGAAGCTTTCTGAGAAACAGCATTGCTATGTCTGTGTGCAACTCACAGAGTTACACGTTTCTCTTCAGCTATCAGTTTGCTTGGAATCTGCGCTGCGATTCTTCTTAGCGCAATGAAGCTTACGGTCACAAAGCAAGTGTCCTCAGAGGAAAACTGGAAAGAAGCTTTCGTAGAAACTTCTCTGTGATGTGTGAGTTCATCTCACAGAGTTACACTTATGTTTCGTGGGGCAGGCCACTAACACTGTCTTTGGGGAAACTGAGAAGTTCTACTTCGGAAGGCTTGGAGGCCGACGCTGATAAAGGAAATATCATCAGTTAAAAACGGGAAAGAAGCTTTCTGAGAAATTTCTTTGTGGTCTGTGAATTCGTTTCCTAGAGATACATCTTTGTCCTCAGGAAGCAGTTTGCTAACACTCTTTTCCAAGAATCTGCAAGGTGATATTTGGGAGCCCATTGGGGCCCATGGTGAAAAAGGAAATATCATCACATAATAACTAGAGGGAAGCTTTCTGAGAGATTCCTTTCTGATATGAGACTTCATCACCCAGAGTTCCACACATTGCTTCTTGGCAGAGTTTGCTAAGACTGTTGCTTTGTATTCTGCAAAGTGATATTTGGGAGCTTATTGAGGGCTATGGGGAAAAAGGATATATAATCAGACAGAAAGTGGCAAGAAGCATTCTGAGAAACTGCATTGCTATGCGTGAGTGGAACTCACAGAGTTACACGTTTCTCTTCAGCTATCAGTTTGCTAAGACAGTTTGCTTGGAATCTGCGCTGGGATTCTTCTTAGAGCAATGAAGCTTACGGTGACAAAGCAAATGTCCTCAGAGGAACACTGGAAAGAAGCTTTCGTAGAAACTTCTCTGTGATGTGTGAATTCATCTCACAGAGTTACATTTATGTTGCGTGGAGCAGGCCACTAACACTGTCTTTGGGGAAACTGAGAAGTTCTACTTCGGAAGGCTTTGAGTCCCGCGCTGATAAAGGAAATATCATCAGTTCAAAACGG
>NW_022294716.1:0-1345 GCF_002776525.5 Piliocolobus tephrosceles | reverse complement strand
GCAGGCGGATCACTTGAGGCCAGGAGTTCAAGACCAGCCTGGCCAACATGGTGAAACCCTGTGTCTACTAAAAATACAAAAATTAGCCAGGCATGGTGGTGCGCGCCTGTAATCCCAGCTACTCTGGAGGCTGAGGCAGAAGAATTACTTGAACCTGGGAGGCGGAGTTTGCAGTGACCCGAGATCACACCACTGCATTCCAGCCTGGGCGACAGAGTGCCTGAGACTCTGTCTCAAAAAACAAACAAACACACAAAAAATAATAACCACCTAGCAGCAAAGCCTGTGAATGCATTTCTGCTTCCTTTTTCTTTTTCTTTTTTCAACAGGGTCTCACTCTGTCGCCCAGGCTGGAGTAGTGCAGGGCAGATCACCTAAGGTCGGGAGTTTGAGGCCAGCCTGACCAACATGGAGAAACCGCATCTCTACCAAAAGTACAAAATTAGCTGAGTATGGTAGCGCCTGCCTATAATCCCAGCTACTTGTGAGGCTGAGGTGGGAGAATCGCTTGAACCCAGGAGGCGGAGGTTTCAGTGAGCCGAGATCGCGCCATTGCACTCCAGCCTGGCAACAAGAGAGAAACTCTGTCTCAAGATAATAATAATAATAATAAAATTTAAAATTCAGTTTCTCAGTCTCACTAGCCAGGTTTCAAGTGCTCTTTGTGGCTATGGCGCGGGTAGCACAGCCTTCATTTTGTGTGGCCTCCTTAGGCTCAGAATAGAGCTCTGTGTTTTGGAGTGTGTCAGCCTGTATTAGCATTCAGACTCCAGCAGTAGAGTAAAAAATAATACAACGTGAACAACTGGGGTTTATTCTAGAAATGCCAAAATGGGTTTTTTTGTTTCTGTTTTTGTTTTTTTGAGACGGAGTCTCTCTGGGTGTCCTAGGCTGGAATGCAGTGGCATGATCACAGCTCACTACAGCCTCAACCTCCCAGCCTCAAGCGATCCTCCCTCCGTAGCCTCCTGAGTAGCTGGGACTACAGGTGTGTACCACCATGCCCAGCATGGTGTTTTTTTGTAGAGGCAAGGTTTTGCCATGTTGCCCAGGCTGGTCTTGAACTCCCGGGCTCAAGCAATTTTCCTGCCTCAGTTTCCCAAAATGCTGGGATAAGGGCATAAGCCACTGCACCCAGCCCAGAATGGTTAATATTCAAAAAACATTAATGCACCTTTATCATATTAACAAAGTAAAAAAAAAAAAAATCAGCACGATCATCTTATACGTGCTAAAAGAGTGTTTGACAAAATTTAGTATTGATGTTTTTTGGTTTTTGGTTGGGTTTTTTTTTTTTTTTTGGAGACAGAGTCTTGCTCTGTCACCCAGGCTAGAGTACAGCAGC
>NW_022294715.1:0-1214 GCF_002776525.5 Piliocolobus tephrosceles | reverse complement strand
TTGAGATAATCATGTGGTTCTTTTCTTTGGTTCTGTTTATATGCTGGATTACGTTTATTGATTTGCGAATGTTGAACCAGCCTTGCATCCCAGGGATGAAGCCCACTTGATCATGGTGGATAAGCTTTTTGATGTGCTGCTGAATCCGGTTTGCCAGTATTTTATTGAGGATTTTTGCATCGATGTTCATCAGGGAGATTGGTCTAAAATTCTCTTTTTTTGTTGTGTCTCTGCCAGGCTTTGGTATCAGGATGATGTTGGCCTCATAAAATGAGTTAGGGAGGATTCCCTCTTTTTCTATTGATTGGAATAGTTTCAGAAGGAATGGTACCAGCTCCTCCTTGTACCTCTGGTAGAATTCAGCTGTGAATCCATCTGGTCCTGGGCTTTTTTTGGTGGGTAGGCTATTAATTGTTGCCTCAATTTCAGAGGCTGCTATTGGTCTATTCAGGGATTCAACTTCTTCCTGGTTTAGTCTTGGAAGAGTGTACGTGTCCAGGAAATTATCCATTTCTTCTAGATTTTCTAGTTGATTTGCATAGAGGTGTTTATAGTATTCTCTGATGGTAGTTTGTATTTCTGTGGGGTCGGTGGTGATATCCCCTTTATCATTTTTTATTGCGTCTATTTGATTCCTCTCTCTTTTCTTCTTTATTAATCTTGCTAGCGGTCTGTCAATTTTGTTGATCTTTTCAAAAAACCAACTCCTGGATTCATTGATTTTTTGGAGGGTTTTTTGTGTCTCTATCTCCTTCAGTTCTGCTCTGATCTTAGTTATTTCTTGCCTCTCTAGTTCTTTTAATTGTGATGTTAGAGTGTCAATTTTAGATCTTTCCTGCTTTCTCTTGTGGGCACTTAGTGCTATAAATTTCCCTCTACATACTGCTTTAAATGTGTCCCAGAGATTCTGGTATGTTGTATCTTTGTTCTCATTGGATTCAAAGAACATCTTTATTTCTGCTTTCATTTCGTTATGTACCCAGTAGTCATTCAGGAGCAGGTTGTTCAGTTTCCATGTAGTTGAGCGGTTTTGATTGAATTTCTTAGTCCTGAGTTCTAGTTTGATTGCACTGTGGTCAGAGAGACAGTTTGTTATAATTTCTGTTCTTTTACATTTGCTGAGGAGTGCTTTACTTCCAATTATGTGGTCAATTTTGGAATAAGTGTGATGTGGTGCTGAGAAGAATGTATATTCTGTTGACTTGGGGTGGAGA
>NW_022294713.1:0-7886 GCF_002776525.5 Piliocolobus tephrosceles | reverse complement strand
AATTTATTTTTATAAATATAAACATGTTTATATTTATAATTTATTTTTATAAATATAAACATGTTTATATTTATAATTTATTTTATAAATATAAACATACTTATATTTATAATTTATTAAATATATATATATAATTCATTGTTGAGATGGAGAGCTTGACGGAGCACTGTCTTGGGGTACATGCATGGGCATCAGTCTCGAGGCAGGACCAGATTCCAGAAGGTTTCTATACGACCCTAGTCTCTTCTCTTCCACTGTGCCCTCAGCACCAGGTGTATTTCTGGCACCTACACAGCTACCTTTAGGAAATTAATCCTTGTATAATATTTAGAAAACAGTGAATTTAAGCAACTTGAGAATAAGAGCCTGTAGAACGGGAGAAGCCTTGCAAATAAATTTTTAAATGTGCCACAAGTTTGTTTTTTTTTTTCCCTTCCCCCAAGGCAGCTGGGTCCAGCAGATTTCAAGAACAGTAAAATAAAGAGATACATTTGTTGTTGTTGTAGTCATTTATTTTTATTTATTATTTTTAGATATGGGGTCTTGCTCTCTCACCCAGGCTTGGGTTCAGTGGTACGATTATAGCTCACTGCAGCCTTAAACTCAAGTGATTCTCCTGCCTGAGCCTCCCAAGTAGCTAGAACTAAAGGGATGCACAATACTTGGCTAAATTTTTAATGACTTTTGTAGACACGGGGTTTTGCCATGTTGCCCAGGTTGATCTGGAACTCCTGGGCTCAAGCAATCCACCCCTGCCTCACCCTCCCAGAGTACTGGGATTACAGGCGTGAGCCGCCATGCGCAGCTTGTTGTGATTTGTAAATGTCCTGTCATAAATTGTTTTTTCACTGGAGACCAGTGATTAGAATAAATCAGTTTGTTTCCAAATTGTGGTCTAAGATCTCCAGACAACTGACATGAGAAGGCTTATTAAAAATGAAAATTCATAGCGTGTGGTGACTCACGCCTGCAATCCCAGCACTTTCGGAGTCCAAGGTGGACAGACTGCCTGAGGCCAGGAGTTCGAGACCAGCCTGGCCAACATGGTGAAACCCCGTCTCTACTAAAAATACAAAAAATTTAGCCAAGCGTGGTGGCATGCACCTGTAAACCCACCTACTCGCAAGGTTGAGGCAGGGGAATTGACTGAACCAGGGAGGTGGAGGTTGCATTGAGCTGAGATCTCACCACTGTACTCCAGCCTGGGTGACAGAGTGAGGCTCCGTCTCAAAAAAAAAAAAAAAAAAAGGCCAGGCGTGGTGGCTCACGCCTATAATCCCAGCACTCTGGGAGGCCGAGATGGGAGGATCACAAGGTCAGGAGATCGAGGCCATCCTGGCTAACACGGTGAAACCCCGTCTCTACTAAAAAAACAAAAAATTAGCCAGGTGCGGTGGTGGGCGCCTGTAGTCCCAGCTACACGGGAGGCTGAGGCAGGAGAATGGCGTGAACCCGGGAGGCGGAGCTTGCAGTGAGCCAAGATCACGCCACTGCACTCCAGCCTGGGCCACAGAGCCAGACTCCGTCTCAAAAAAAAAAAAAAAAAAAAAGAAAATTCCTGGGCCCAGACCTACAGAGTCTCCAAGTCTGACTAATCTGCCAATTGCAACTGCTTCTTACCACATCAGAGTTTGAGATCCACTGAGCTAGGTGAAATTGAGGGCCTCTTTGTCCTACAAAATTCTGCAAGACATAGAGGGTCTTTGCAAAGTTAAGCATGTTGGTAGCAGAAACTTCTACTCCTCCCTTGCAAAAGATTTAATAAACCTGAAAAGGGCTTCTTGAAATGGGATTTAGTTAACAGATGAGGTGTAGTATATAGAGACCTAGCCAATCTTGGACTATGTGAACAGACAGCACTTAAATATCTGTTCAGGGCATTAGATATGAAATTGATCAGTTGGTCTTGGCACAGTGGCTCACGCCTGTAATCCCAACACTTTGGAAGGCCAAGGGCAGAGGATTGCTTGAGTCCAGGAGTTTGAGACCAGCCTGGGTAATGTAGTGATATTCCGCCTCTACAAAAAGTTAGGCCTGGTGGGTAGCTCACGCCTGTAATCCCAGCACTTTGGGAGGCTGAGGCACGTGGATCACTTGAGGTCAGAGTTCAAGACCAGCCTGGTCAACATGGCAAAACTCCATCTCTACTAAAAATACAAAAATTCCCCAGGAATGGCGGTGTGTACCTGTAATCCCGGCTACTTGGGAGGCTAAGGCATGAGAATTGCTTGAACCCAGGAGGCAGAGGTTGCAGTGAGCTGAGATTGTGCCACTGCACACTCCAGCCTGGGCAACAGAGTGAGAGTCTGTCTCAAAAACCTAAACAAAACAAGACAAACAATAAAAAAACCCAACCAACCAACCAAACAACAATAAAAAACCCCAAAACGTAAAAAAATTAGCTGGGCATGGTGGCACGCATCTGTGGTCCCAGCTACTCAGGAGGCTGAGGTGGGAGGATCACCTGAGCCTGGGGGTCGAGGCTGCAGTGAGACGTGATCAGGCTACTACACACCAGTCTGGGCAACAAAGCAAGACCCTGCCTCAAAAAAAAAAAAAAAGAAAAGATCAGTCTATTTTAAACTTAGTAACAAATCCAAATTAATTCAGGTTCATTCCTCTCTGGGTGGAGGTTATTTGTCTTTAAAACCCACCAGAAATTGAAAAAGAGTTCACAGAGAGCAGCCTGAGGTTTTTTTTGTTTTGTTTTGTTTTGTTTTGTTTTTTATTTGACGAAGTTTCACTCTTGTTGCCTAAGCTGGAGTGCAATGGCATGATCTCAGCTCACTGCAACTTCCACCTCCCACGTTTGAGTGATCCTCCTGCCTCCTCCTCCCAAGTAGCTGGGATTACAGGCATGCGCCACCACACCTGGTCAATTTTGTATTTTTACTCTGGGTATTTACTCAGAGTATTTTTTCTCTGTCGCCCAGGCTGGAGTACAGTGGCTTGATCTCGGCCCACTGCAACCTCCGCCTCCCGGGTGTTCGGGACAAACTGCCCCAAAAAGCTTCTTGGTACTGCCAACACTCCCCCCACACCTCTCCGTGCTGCCCACCCTTTCCCAAGCCTTTTAACATTTCTAAGCCCTTATCTAGGCTCCGCGGTGGAGCCAGCAGACTTTACCTATCAGGCCTTGCTTCGATAAACAAACCCCAATTACAAACCATCCGGACCACACAGTGGGAGGTCACGGGAAGCATAAACGAGCTTTACCTACACTCTCCTGTAAGTAAGTTCCTTCATCTAGCTGCTACCATAAACATCACAAGGTGATATATGGCAAAGTTAACCAACAAACCACCCCAGGGTCTCTCTTCCCCATATAAACCCTTCATTTTGCAAGCTCAGGGCTGCCTCCTGTCTGTGCTGGAGCAGCCGGCAGGTTAATAAAGGCTTGCCTAAACTTGGATCTCTCTCTCTCTCATCCTTTGTCTCAGCTAACCTTACACCAAGTTCAAGCAATTCTCCTGCCTCAGCCTCCTGAGTAGCTGGGATAACAGGTGCGTGCCACCACGACTGATTAATTTTTGTATTTTTAGTGAAGATGGGGTTTCACCATATTGGCCAAGCTGGTCTCGAACTCCTGACCTCAAGTGATCTGCCCTCCTCAGCCTCCCAAAGTGCTGGGAATACAGGCAGGAGCCACCGCGCCTGGCGCCCTCATTTTCTAGATGAGGAAATTAGTGGGCCTTAGTAGATCTATCAACTTACTTACATTGTATTGAGAATTTTACATGTAGGGTCATTTCTGTGGGGGAAGCCTCCCAAGTTTTCATCAGATTCTCAAAGGGATCTGTTATAGACCTCCACCAAATTAGTTTCTATCTCAAAAATTCATCCCTTGTGGCTTCAGAAGGTATTTATCTTGGGAAACAGTAGAATTGTCAAGAAATCTAAAGCACTGGTTTTGGAATCACTAGCATAAGCCATCATGATGTCAAAAGACAAAATCACAACAAATTTAGTTTAAAGATCTCAATTGGCTTTATCGCGATTCTAGAATCGGGCAACATTTTATTCCATAAAACAGAATAAGTGTTCCAATGACTTGAGCACAGGAGGTTGGCTTTATAGATAGAAAGCGGGCTGAAGAAAGCAGAAATGAACAAAAAGTAGGGGACAGGAGAGAGATAACAACCTATTTCCCAAATATGTCAGCTTCAACTTGGTGACATGGAACTTAGCATGGGTAATTCCATTTTGACTTTTAGTCAGGTCTGCTAGGGCCTAATGCAGAAGCTTAGTCCAAATTAATGGCCCCCTTAATTTTTATTTAACAACAGAAATACTTTGGTGACGGCAAAGCAAACAAACAAACAAACAAATATAATCTGAACATTTTGCCTTTCCCATCACATCAACATACCTCTTTTATTCCCAGATGTCCCCAAGCTAGACTAGACAACATGTATCTTTTTTTTTTTTTTTGAGACGGAGTCTCGCTCTGTTGCCCAGGCTGGAGTGGAGTGCAATGGCGCAATCTCGGCTCACCGCAACCTCCGCCTCCCGGGTTCAAGCGATTCTCCTGACTCAGCCTTCTGAGTAGCTGGGATTTACAGGCATGCACCACCACGCCCGGCTAATTTTATATTTTTAGTAGAGATGGGGTTTCTCCATGTTGGTCAGGCTGGTCTCAAACTCTCAACCTCAGGTGATCCACCCCCGTCGGCCTCCCAAAGTGCTGGCATTACAGGGGCGAGCCACCTCGCCCGGCCTGGCAACATGTATCTTTATTACCCTCTGGAATCACAAACATAAACATAATGTGTAAAACATTTTGCATCTTTGTCCCACAAAATAACTTAGTCTACCAGGAAATTCACCTCAGGCTCTACAGACCTGCATTCAAAATCCTGTTACAAAACTTGAGTCTTGGAATTTACTTCTCTAGGGCAATTTCCTCGTCTACTTTAGGTCTTTTGTGAGGAACAAATTAGCAGTTGCTCAATAGATTATGGCTACAAGGGGGGTGGAGAAGTTTCCACCTTTGCACAAAACTCTACAAGGCAATAGTTTAACTTCTTTAGCATTCTCTCTTTCCTTCTCTCTCCCTCTCCCCATTTCCCTTCCTCCTTCTCTCTCTTTCCCTCTCTCTCCTACCTCCCTGCATTGCCAGCACCCACTTCTTGACAAAAGCACCCTCAGGGTGAAACACCATATGCTGTTCTGGAAAGAAGATAGTCTTAAGATAGAAATATACCCCACTAGACCACTAATTTCTACGTAGCTTTGGGCAAGTCATATGCTCTGTCTGAGGCCCGGTTTTCTCTTCCATAAAATAGGAGTAATACCCAACTTTCAGGATGGTGCCAGGCGCTTAAGCATTCAGCAATGGTGTTATTACCATAAGTAGGTGCCGTTTCCAGCCCAGGTCCTGGGCCAGCTTCTCTTTTATGGAGCAGCCTGGAACTGTGTCTGCAAAAAGAGCAAGAAACAGACCTAGGACCATGTAAATAAAAGTATATAGTATGCACTCTTTTGTGTAAGGCTTCTTTCATTCGGCATAATATTTTGCCATCATGCACTTTTTCCCTTTGATGCTTTAGGCACGGTGATGTCCTGGTGGCCACCGAGGACCTCCATACCCTAGACCCATACAGTCTTACCAACCTCAGTGGCAGCAGCTCACACAAGTACCCTTCTCCAACACACAGGTGGCCTCGAGCACAATTCGTCTATGTCTTAGATGTGTCAGCAGTGGGCATATTCCAGCATATGAATGGACCACAGTCCATTCAGCCATTCTGCTAATGGACATCTAGGCTGTTTCCAGTTTTTGACTATCATGAATACAGCCACTAAGAATATTCCAGTACAGGGGCCAGGCGCAGTGGCTCATGCCTGTAATCCCTGCACTTTTAGGGGCTGAGGTGAGCGGATCACGAGGTCAGGAGATTGAGACCATCCTGGCTAACACGGTGAAATCCCGTCTCAACTAAAAATACAAAACATTAGCTGGGCATGGTGGTGGGTGCCTGTAATCCCAGCTACTCGGGAGGCTGAGGCAGGAGAATCGCTTGAACCCAGGAGGCAGAGGTTGCAGTGAGCCGAGATCGTGCCACTGCACTCCAGCCTGGGGGACAGAGCAAGACTCTGTCTCGAAAAAAAAAAAAAACAATATTCCAGTACAAGTCTTTGTATGAATGCTTTCATTTCTCTCAGATAAATATGTCTAGGAGTGGAATTGCTAGGTCACAGGAAAGGTGCATATTTAACGTTTAGCTCTTGTCGCCCAGACTGCAAGCTGCAGTGCAATGGCACGATCTTGGCTCACTGCAACCTCCTCCTTCCGGGTTCAAGCGATTCTCCTGCCTCAGCCTCCCGAGTAGCTGCGATTACAGGCGTCTGCCACCATGCCCGGCTAATTTTTGTATTTTTAGTAGAGACGGAGTTTCACCATGTAGGCCAGGCTGGTCTCGAACTCCTGACCTCAGGTAATCGCCCACCTTGGCCTCCCAAAGTGCTGAGATTACAGGCATGAGCCACCGCGCCCAGCTGTATATTTAACTTTTTAAGGAACTGCCAAATATTTTTCTAAAGTGGGTGCACCATTTTATACTCCTACCAGCAATATATGAGAGTTCCAGTCACTCCACAGCCTCATCAATCGGGGCAGGGATTGTTCTAATCCAACCATCACCTAGAAAACACTTTCCTTTTTTTTTTTTTTTTTTTTGACAGAGTCTCACTCCATCACCCAGGCTGGAGTGGCATTATCTCAGCTCACTGCAACTTTCACCTCCTGGGATCAAGCAGTCCTCGTGCCTCAGTCTCTTGCTAGCTGGTGCTGAGAGGTGAAGCCAGCTGGACTTCTTGGGTGGAGTGGGGACTTAGAGAACTTCTCAGTCTTACAAGAGGATTGCAAAATGCACCAACCAGCGCTCTGTAAAATGCACCAATCAGTGCTCTGTAAAATGCACCAATCAGCACTCTGTAAAATGCACCAATCAGCAGGATCCTAAAAGTGGCCAATCACAGGGAAGATTGAAAAAGGACACTCTGATAAGACAAAATGGAACATGGAAGGGGACAAATAAGGGAGTAAAAGCTGGCCACCCCAGCCAGAAGTGGCAACCCACTCCAGTCCCCTTTGGCACTGTGGAAGCTTTGTCCTTTCGCTCTTCACAATAAACCTTGCTACTGTTCACTCTTTGGGTCCGTGCCATCTTTAAGAGCTGCAATACTCTTAAGGTCTGCTGCTCTGTTCTTGAAGTCAGCGAGACCATGAACCCACAGGTAGGAGCCAACTCCAGACACAGGACTACAGGGATGTGCACCACCACACCCGGCTAATTTTTGTATTTTTAGTAGATAGTAGAGACAGGGTCACACCATGTTGGCCAGGCTGGTCTCGAACTCCTGACCTCAAGTGATCTGCCCACCTCAGCCTCCCAAAATGCTGGGATTACAAGTGTGAGTCAACAGGTGGCACCGGTCTTCTTTTCCTTCTTCATGTCAACTTCCCTGTAAGATTTTTAAGACCTAGGCAGGGTGCAGTGGTTCACACCTGTAATCCCAACACTTTGAGAGGCTGAGGTGGGTGGATCACCTGAGGTCGGGAGTCTGAGATCAGCCTAACATGGTGAAACCCCAGAAATTTAAAAAAAAAAAAAAAAAAAAGAGAGGGCAAAAATCTGCCCTGATCCACCTTACTCTGAAGAATATCAACGTGAGACAATCTTATTCTTTGTAAAGTTTCAAATCTTGGCCTAAATGCTGGGTTTACAGTGATGAATCAATCATTAAGAATTTCCAGACCGGGCACGGTGGCTCAAGCCTGTAATCCCAGCACTTTGGGAGGCTGAGATGGGCAGATCACGAGGTTAGGAGATCGAGACCTTCTTGGCTAACATGGTGAAACCCCGTCTCTACTAAAAAAAATA
>NW_022294712.1:0-4342 GCF_002776525.5 Piliocolobus tephrosceles | reverse complement strand
GGCTAGTATTTTTGTATTTTTTAGTAGAGACGGGGTTTCACCGTGTTAGCCAGGATGGTCTCGATCTCCTGACCTCGTGATCCGCCCGTCTCGGCCTCCCAAAGTGCTGGGATTACAGGCTTGAGCCACCGCGCCCGGCCGAGATACTCTTTAGAATGTAAGTTAATAAAGGAAGAAATATTGATTTGTTTTCTTCTCTTTACACATGTATCTCAATGCTGAGGATGGTATCCTTCACATAGTAGGTGCTCTGTAAGTATTGCTCAAATTAATGGAGGGATAACAGGAGCTTTGTATAACTTAGTAAAGATTGTTACATTGCCTCTTCAAGAGGCTCTAAGACACAGACAACTCTAAAGAGTACAGGTAGATGTACTCTTTAGAATTTTTGAAAGTGACTTCAGGTGGTATACTTTTTGTTTTGTTTTGTTTTTCATTTTTGATGTAGAAAGAAGAATGTGAAACTCTTAAGAGAATAGTTGTCATGGAGCCTGTGAGAACCCCATCTCTAAAAAAATAATTTTAAAAAATCATCTGGGTTTGGTGGTATATGTCTGTAGTCCTAGCTACTCAAATGCTGAGGTGTGAGGATCACTTCAGCTCAGGAGTTAAAGGTGCAGTGAGCTGTGATCGTACCACCACACTCCAGGCTGGGCAACAGAGTGAAACACTGTCTCTCTTACAAAAAAAATTAAAAGAATATTTGTCACATATTTCTACTTAGAGTTGAATCAGGACAGGTTACCAAGGCTGGGAAATTCTTGCTGCAGAGGAGCGGTTTGAACATCCAAGCTTTTAAAAGACCTAGATATTCTCATGGTATTTCACTGATGACAGAGTACATGTGACAATTATATTTTTAATTTTGTAATACAATAGAAAACTCCTTGTTTCATTGTATAAAGGAACATTCTGGCTGTTCAATTACTAGTCACAAATATCCCGGTACACAAAATAAAATTCTGAAACATAGTAAAGATGGACTAATTAGATAGTCTGAGCATATACACTTGACTTGTCCTCTTCTACGTGATCTCTTATGACTACTCTGCATATGTGTGCATATTTGACACACATACACAAGTGTGTATGTTTATGCATACCACAGCAGATTAATTTCCAATTTGATGGAAAGAAACAGGAATTCCAAAATTTTTGAAAAATGTAGAAAAGGTATAAAGTAATTAATATCAGATAAATAAGAACAGAAAAACTATAACCCTAATATGACAAATGAAGAGTGGAGATCCACAAAGTGTGAGAGTACTAAGTAGCTATCATAGTAATTAATTAAAGACAAAAATCCTAACCAGCTGATCAAATGAGTCCACCTACTTTCTGTCTACAACCCCTAATACCCAATGGCAATCGAAAAACCAAAAGCCGTACCATAAATAATGTGAACTACTTGCTTGAGATCAGGTTTTGTTAACACACAGAATAATGAGAAAGAAGGAGAGAGCTTCAGGAAAGTCTGGACAGGTTGAGAAATGGAGTGGGGAGGTAGGAGAGAAGTCATTTCATTCATGGAAGAAATTTACTTATATTTTAAGTGTTGGAAGAAATTATTCCTTTTTTTAGCTGCTAGAGACTGTCCTAAAGTTTGCTGCAAGCCTCACACTAATAGACCCTGAGTGAACTTAACAAAACAGTTCTTAACTTTTTACACATAGTGTTTGATTATCCCTTCTACTTAAACTCATATCCCTTCTACGTAAACCCATAAAATCAAATCAATCACTAAGAATCATAGGCTACTTGAAGAAAACAAAGAATATTAAAGAAAAAAATAAAGAAATCAGTCAAGGTGCCTGGAAAAGATGCTAAAAGGAAATCCAGGGAATAAAGGAGAGTTTAATAAAATATATATGCTAGTTATGAGAAATTTGAAAGATGATTGAAACCAGAAAAGAACTATAAAGATTAAGAAAATGAAGCAATCAGAAAGAATTATAGACAAATTGATAAACATTGCCTAAATTAAAAATAATCGACATAAGGCTGAAAAGGAAATCAAATAACTAAAACTCAAACAGAAAATTAAAATACCAAGACAAGGGAATTACAGATAGCAATTTTTTAAAATGTGCTAAAAAGTTAGAAGATATCAAGGATTAATCTAAGAAGGCTAATATATTTTTAATAGAGCTACTGGTAAGTAGTAGGTAAGTAGTAGAGCAAGGATTTGAATCCAAAGCTTCATGCTTTGTAACAGGACCTGAAAATACTAAAAACTTTCAGAGCAAGACCATATTTAGAAAACAAAAGAAGGAAAACTATGTTGACATTTCATTAACAAAATTACATGTTGAAAAATGATGCTGCAATATTCACAGAGATTTAAGGAAAATTATTTTGAAACCAGTCAATCCATTATGTGAAATGTGAACGGAACATAGCAACAGTTAATTTTAAAGACATAATGAAAGTTCAGAACTTGTAAAGAGTAAGAAATTTAACATAAGAAACCTAAAACCCATCGGCTCTCTCTGAAAGAATTAGCACTGAAAGCATATACCACAGCCAAAGAAAATAATGTCATAAAATATAATATTTTAAACATAATAAGATTATAGAAGCCACTAAAATATATGTTTAATAATTTGGAAGTATAAATAATATATTCATAACATATATCATTTATATGTATGCAAAATATAAATAGTTATACATAAATTAGTGTAGTGACAAAATATAAATGTAGTGACAAAATATAAATAGTTATACATAAATTAAAAACAAATTATTATTAACTGCAATAAAACAACCCCAGATGAACTCAACATGGGAGATTGGGGGCCAGGAGGAAATGACAGCATGCTAGTTTATCTATTATTAGAAGGAAAATGGGGTGAAGAGTAAGAGGATGAAGGAATAACTGATTTATCTTGGTGATTCATAAAAAATATGTTATAAAAAGATATGTACTTGAGAAATTAACCATTACAAATCAGTTATATATTGAAAATTTAAATTTTCTTAATAAAATTCACTGATTATCACACTATTAAAGAAAAGATATAAAATACAAAACAACAACATATAGCCTTATTTTATTTTTAAGAGACTCACCTAAGATAAAATTTTAAAGATAAAAAAATAGGAGAAATGATATATATGCCAGCAAGTGCTGATGAAACAAAGCTAATGTTAAAATGTTGATGAAACTCCAAACAGACTTAAATTCCATCATAAATTCCGTATTAACAAAAGGTAATATAAGAAAATATAAATCATTAAACTTTAATCACGTAAGACAAAAGCTACCACATATATAAAGCAGAAGCAGAAAGTGAGGCATTGCCAATTCTAGAAACACAATGGTAGCATTTAACACAGAATTTTCAGAAATCAGCAAAAGAATAAAATAATAAATAAGGCAGAGGATTTGAATGACACAAAAGTAGTTTAGCCATTTATTCAACAAATGTTTTTGAGTACTCACTGTGTGACAGTCACTCTTTTGAGTGTTCTAGATTGTGATAGTAAAAAAGAAAAGTCCAGATCTAAAGACTTTACCTTCTCATTTTTATAACGAAAGACAGACAATTAAAAAAGTAAATTTAATACACCACATATGACAAGGTAGTAAGTATTTGAAGAGAAAGAGGAAAGTCAGCCTGGGTGGGTGAGCAGATTGCAGTTTCACTTGGGTTTATTAGGGAAGGCTTCACTAAGAATAAGACATTGAGTAATGCTCAGAGGAGGAGTAAGAGTTAAAGCTAACAGGAGATTTTGAGTAGAACAATGACACGACCTGGTTTACATAAAATTGCAGGACTGGGTAATTTGGTGGGAAAAATAAAATTAACTGTAAGGGTGGAATGACAGGAACAGCTTGGAAGCCTATAGCAATAATTCATGTAAAACATTATGGTGGCTTGGACCAACTTGCATCAGTAGAAATAGCTAAAAATGGCCAAATAGTAAATCTACAATGAAAATAAAGCAAAATGGATATACTGATAGATAGGATGGGCAGCATGGTTTATTTTCTGTATTTATATTTTAGTCAATATTCTTAATTCCTGTGTCTGGCTATTATTCCACAATTTTGTGATTATTAAAAGGAATTCAAAATATCTTCTAATTATCATAAATGCATAAGAAAGAGGACTGATGTATTATATCAAACCAAAAAGCTTAGTGTATTAGTCTGTTTTCATGCTGCTGTTAAAGACATACCTGAGACTGGTCAATTTACAAAAGAAAGTGATTTAGTGGACTAACAGTCCCATAAAGTTGGGGAGACCTCACAATCATGGCAGAAGGGAGGAGGAGCAAGTCACATCTTACATGGATGGCAGCAGGCAAAAAGAATGTGCAGGGGAACTCCCGTTTT
>NW_022294711.1:0-3619 GCF_002776525.5 Piliocolobus tephrosceles | reverse complement strand
AGCCCTTTGTCAGATGAGTAGATTGCAAAAATTTTCTCCCATTCTGTAGGTTGCCTGTTCACTCTGATGGTAGTTTCTTTTGCTGTGCAGAAGCTCTATAGTTGAATGAGATCCCATTTGTCAATTTTGGCTTTTGCTGCCGTTGCTTTTGGTGTTTTAGACATGAAGTCCTTGCCCATGCCTATGTCCTGAATGGTACTACCTAGATTTTCTTCTAGGGTTTTTATGGTATTAGGTCTAACATTTAACTCTCTAATCCATCTTGAGTTAATCTTCATATGAGGAGTAAGGAAAGGATCCAGTTTCAGCTTTCTACTTATGGCTAGCCAATTTTCCCAGCACCATTAATTAAACAGGGAAACCTTTCCCCATTTCTTGTTTTTGTCAGGTTTGTCAAAGATCAGATGGTTGTAGATGTGTGGCATTATTTTTGAGGGCTCCGTTCTGTTCCATTGGTCTATATATCTGTTTTGGTACCAGTAACATGCTGTTTTGGTTACTGTAGCCTTGTAGTATAGTTTGAAGTCAGGTAGCGTGACGCCTCCAGCTTTGTCCTTTTGACTTAGGATTGTCTTGGCAATGCGGGCTCTTTTTTGGTTCCATGTGAACTTTAAAGCAGTTTTTTCCAATTTGGTGAAGAAACTCATTGGTAGCTTGATGGGGATGGCATTGAATCTATAAATCACCTTGGGCAGTATGGCCATTTTCACGATATTGATTCTTCCTATCCATGAGCATGGTATGTTCTTCCATTTGTTTGTGTCCTCTTTGATTTCACTGAGCAGTGGTTTGTAGTTCTCCTTGAAGAGGTCCTTTCCATACCTTGTAAGTTGGATTCCTAGGTATTTTATTCTCTTTGAAGCAATTGTGAATGGAAGTTCATTCCTGATTTGGCTCTCTGCTTGTCTGGTACTGGTGTATAAGAATGTTTGTGATTTTTGCACATTAATTTTGTATCCTGAGACTTTGCTGAAGTTGCTTATCAGCTTAAGAAGATTTTGGGCTGAGACGATGGGGTTTTCTAAATATACAATCATGTCATCTGCAAACAGGGACAATTTGACTTCTTCTTTTCCTAACTGAATACCCTTGATTTCTTTCTCTTGCCTGATTGCCCTAGCCAGAACTTCCAACACTATGTTGAATAGGAGTGGTGAGAGAGGGCATCCCTGTCTTGTGCCAGTTTTCAAAGGGAATTTTTCCAGTTTTTGCCCATTCAGTATGATATTAGCTGTGGGTTTGTGATAAATAGCTCCTGTTATTTTGAAGTACGTTCCATCAATACCGAATTTGTTGAGCGTTTTTAGTATGAAGGGTTGTTGAATTTGTCAAAAGCCTTTTCTGCATCTATTGAGATAATCATGTAGTTCTTGTCTTTGGTTCTGTTTATATGCTGGATTACGTTTATTGATTTGCGAATGTTGAACCAGCCTTGCATCCCAGGGATGAAGCCCACTTCATCATGGTGGATAAGCTTTTTGATGTGCTGCTGAATCCGGTTTGCCAGTCTTTTATTGAGGATTTTTGCATCGATGTTCATCAGGGAGATTGGTCTAAAATTCTCTTTTTTTTGTTGTGTCTCTGCCAGGCTTTGGTATCAGGATGATGTTGGCCTCAAAAAATGAGTTAGGGAGGATTCCCTCTTTTTCTATTGATTGGAATAGTTTCAGAAGGAATGGTATCAGGTCCTCCTTGTATCTCTGGTAGAATTCAGCTGTGAATCCATCTGGTCCTGGGCTTTTTTTGGTGGGTAGGCTATTAATTGGTGCCTCAATTTCAGAGGCTGCTATTGGTCTATTCAGGGATTCAACTTCTTCCTGGTTTAGTCTTGGGAGAGTGTACGTGTCCAGGAAGTTATCCATTTCTTCTAGATTTTCTAGTTGATTTGCGTAGAGGTGTTTATAGTATTCTCTGATGGTAGATTGTATTTCTCTGGGGTCGGTGGTGATATCCCCTTTATCATTTTTTATTGCGTCTATTTGATTCCTCTCTCTTTTCTTCTTTATTAGCCTTGCTAGCGGTCTGTCAATTTTGTTGATCTTTTCAAAAAACCAACTCCTGGATTCATTGATTTTTTGGAGGGTTTTTTGTGTCTCTATCTCCTTCAGTTCTGCTCTGATCTTAGTTATTTCTTGCCTTCTGCTAGCTTTTGAATGTGTTTGCTCTTGCCTCTCTAGTTCTTTTCATTGTGATGTTAGAGTGTCAATTTTAGATCTTTCCTGCTTTCTCTTGTGGGCACTTAGTGCTATAAATTTCCCTCTACACACTGCTTTAAATGTGTCCCAGAGATTCTGGTATGTTGTATCTTTGTTCTCATTGGTTTCAAAGAACATCTTTATTTCTGCTTTCATTTCGTTATGTACCCAGTAGTCATTCAGGAGCAGGTTGTTCAGTTTCCATGTGGTTGAGCGGTTTTGATTGAGTTTCTTACTCCTGAGTTCTAGTTTGTTTGCACTGTGGTCTGAGAGACAGTTTGTTATAATTTCTGTTCTTTTACATTTGCTGAGGAGTGCTTTACTTCCAATTATGTGTTCAATTTTGGAAGAAGTCTGATGTGGTGCTGAGAAGAATGTATATTCTGTTGACTTGGGGTGGAGAGTTGTATAGATGTCTATTAGGTCCACTTGGTGCAGAGATGAGTTCAATTCCTCGATATCCTTGCTAACTTTCTGTCTCATTGATCTGTCTAATGTTGACAGTGGAGTGTTGAAATCCTCCATTATTTTTGTATGGGAGTCTAAGTCTCTTTGTAAGTCTCTGAGGACTTGCTTTATGAATCTGGGTGCTCCTGTATTGGGTGCATATATATTTAGGATAGTTAGCTCTTCCTGTTGAATTGATCCCTTTACCATTATGTAATGGCCTTCTTTGTCTCTTTTGATCTTTGATGGTTTAAAGTCTGTTTTATCAGAGACTAGGATTGCAACCCCTGCTTTTTTTTTGTTCTCCATTTGCTTGGTAGATCTTCCTCCATCCCTTTATTTTGAGCCTATATATGCCTCTGCATGTGAGATGGGTCTCCTGAAGACAGCAGACTGATGGGTCTTGACTCGTTATCCATTTTGCCAGTCTGTGTCTTTTAATTGGAGCATTTAGTCCATTTACCTATAAGGTTAATATTGTTATGTGTGAACTTGATCCTGCCATTATGATATTAACTGGTTATTTTGCTCATTAGTTGATGCAGTTTCTTCCTAGCCTCGATGTTCTTTACATTTTGGCATGTTTTTGCAATGGCTGGTAGCGGTTGTTCCTTTCCATGGTTAGGGCTTCCTTCTGGGTCTCTTGTAAGGCAGGCCTGGTGGTGACAAAATCTCTAAGCATTTGCTTATCTGTAAAGAATTTTATTTCTCCTTCACTTATGAAACTTAGTTTGGCTGGATATGAAATTCTGGGTTGAAAATTCTTTTCTTTAAGAACGTTGAACATTGGCCCCCACTCTCTTCTGGCTTGTAGAGTTTCTGCCGAGAGATCTGCTGTCAGTCTGATGGGCTTCCCTTTGTGGGTAACCCGACCTTTCTCTCTGGCTGCCCTTAAGATTTTTTCCTTCATTTCAACTTTGGTGAATCTGGCAATTATGTGTCTTGGAGTTGCTCTTCTGGAGCAGTATCCTTGTGGC
>NW_022294710.1:25778-26021 GCF_002776525.5 Piliocolobus tephrosceles | reverse complement strand
GACATTCATACAGCCAACAGACACATGAAAAAATGCTCATCATCACTGGCCATCAGAGAAATGCAAATCAAAACCACAATGAGATACCATCTCACACCAGTTAGAATGGCAATCATTAAAAAATCAGGAAACAACAGGTGTTGGAGAGGATGTGGAGAAATAGAAACACTTTTACACTGTTGGTGGGATTGTAAACTAGTTCAACCATTATGGAAAACAGTATGGCAATTCCTCAAGGATCTA
>NW_022294710.1:0-25678 GCF_002776525.5 Piliocolobus tephrosceles | reverse complement strand
TAGTTCAACCATTATGGAAAACAGTATGGCAATTCCTCAAGGATCTAGAACTAGATGTACCATATGACCCAGCCATCCCACTACTGGGTATATACCCAAAGGATTATAAATTATGCTACTACAAAGACACATGCACACGTATGTTTATTGCGGCACTATTCACAATAGCAAAGACTTGGAATCAACCCAAATGTCCATCAGTGACAGACTGGATTAAGAAAATGTGGCACATATACACCATGGAATACTATGCAGCCATAAAAAAGGATGAGTTTGCGTCCTTTGTAGGGACATGGGTGCAGCTGGAAACCATCATTCTTAGCAAACTATCACAAGAAGAGAAAACCAAACACCACATGTTCTCACTCATAGGTGGGAACTGAACAATGAGCTCACTTGGACTCGGGAAGGGGAACATCACACACTGGGGCCTATCATGGGGAGGGGGGAGGGGAGAGGGATTGAATTGGGGAGTTATACCTGATATAAATGATGAATTGATGGGTGCTGACGAGTTGATGGGTGCAGCACACCAACATGGCACATGTATACATATGTAACAAACCTGCACGTTATGCACATGTACCCTAGAACTTAAAGTATAATAAAAAAAAAGAAAAAAATTTAAGTTGGAATATAAAAATTATGGTTAAAAGTTTAAATGTAGAACAGCATGTGATTTCCAGTATATTGTAAATATTGACATTTTAAAATGAAACTCACATAGATATTTTAAATGTCTCCTATAAAAAATTTCTACTCTAGCAATTTCTAACTTGCCATTGTTCATTAAAAATACATGAACAAATTTTTCTTAACTGCCAAAAAAAAAAAAAAAACTTATTTTTGGTTTTTATCTGACTATATTTCCTTTGTCACCATAATCTTCAATGTTCTCCAATATATCCCACTGCAGATTCCAAGAAAACAGTGTTAGAAAACTGCTGAGTGAAAAATACAGTGTAACTCCATAAGATGAATTCACACATCACAAAGCAGTTTCTCAGAAAGCTTCCTTCTAGTTTTTATCTGAAGATAATTCCTTTTTCAACATAGACGTCAATTTGCTACAAAATATCCCTTTGCAGATTCCACAAAAAGAGTGTTAGGAGACTACTCAATGAAAAGAGCAGTGTAACTCTGTCAGATGAATTCACACATCACAAAGCAGTTTCTCAGAAATCTTCTTTTGGATTTTTATCTGAGGATATTTTCTGTCACCAGAGGCTTTAATGAGATCCCAAATATCTTATTGCAGATTCCACAAAAACAGTGTTATCAAACTGATCAATGAACAAAACTGTGTAACGTGGCAAAATGAATTCATATAAGACAAACCACTTTCTCAGAAAACTTCTTTCTAGTTTAATTCACTGGATATTTCCTTTGTCAACACAGGCTTCAATTCGATCCAAAATATGCCTTCTCAGATTCCCCCAAAACAATGTTACCAAATGATCCATGAAGAGAATCCTACAACTCTGTGAGGTGAACCAACATATCACAAAAAGGTTCCTCAGAATGCTGCTTTCTCTTTTTTATCTGAGGATATTTCCTTTCTCACTATAGGCCTCAATGCACTCAAAAATATCCCTTTGCAGATTCCAAGTAAACAGTGTTAGAAAACTGCTCCATGAAAGGAAAGGTGTAACTCTGTGAGATGAATTCACACATCACAAAGAACTTTCTCAGAAAGCTTCTTTCTAGTTTCTGTCTGAGGATATTTCCTTTGTCACCATAGGCTTCAATGCAATTCAAAATATCATTTCTCAGATTCCCCAAAAACAGTGCTAACAAACTGCTTCATGAACACAGTGGTGTAACTCTGTGAGATTAATTCATACATCACAAAGCTGTTTCTCAGGAATCTTCCTTCTAATTTTTATCTGAGGATATTTCCTTTGTCACTATATTCCTGAAAGTGCGCCCTTACATAAGATTGCAGATTAAACGAGAAAAGTGTAAGTAAATTTCCCAACGAAAAGAACGATGTAACTCTGTGAGATGAATTGACACATCACAAAGCAGTTTCCCAGAGAGCTTATTTTTGTTTTTTATCTAGGATATTTCCTTTGTCACCCTAAGCTTCAATGCCCTCTGAAATATGTCACTGCAGATTCCAAGAAAACAGTGTTAATAAACTGCTCAATGAAAAGAACGGTGTAAATCTGTGAGATCAATTCACACATCACTAAGCAATCTCTCAGAAAGCTTCCTTTTGGTTATTATTTGAGGATATTTCCTATGTCACCATAGGCTTCAATGCACTCCCAATATCCCTTTGCAAGTTACATGAAAACAGGCTTAGTAAACTACTCCAAGAAAGGAGAGCTGTAACTCTGTGAGATGAATTCACACATCACAAAAAAAATTTCTCAGAAAGCGTCTTTCTACTTTTTATCTGAGGATATTTCCATTATCACCTGAGGCTTCAATGTGATCCAAAATATTCCTTTTCAGATTCCTCAAAAACAGTGCTACCAAACTGCTCCATAAAAAGAATTCTGTAACCCTGTGAGATGAATTCACAATTGAGAAAGTAGTTTCTCAGAAAGCTTCTTTCTAGTTTTTGTCTGAGGATATTTTCTTTGTCACCATAGTCTTCAACAAGCTCCAAAATATACCATTGCAGATTCCATGAAAACAGTGTTAGCAAACTGCTCAATGAAATGAACAGTGAAACAATGTGAGATTATTTCAAACATCACAAAACAGTGTTTTCAGAAAAAAACTTTCTAGTTTTTATCACAGAATATTTCCTTTTTTACCTTAGGACTCAATGCGCTCCCAGATATCCCTTTGCAGATTACACGAAAACAGTGTTAGCAAACTGCTCCATGAAAAGAAAAGTGTAACTTGGTGAGATGAATTCACACATAATGAAGGAGTTTTCCAGAAAGTTTCTTTCTAGTTTTTATCTGAGGACATTTCCTTTGTCAATATAGGTTTCAATGTAATCTAAAATATCCCTTCTCAGATTCCCCCAAAACAGTGCTACCAAACTAATCCATGAAAAGAATGGTGTAACTCTCTGAGATGAATTCACAAATCATGAAAAAGTTTCTAGGAAGCTTCTTTCTAGTTTTTGTCTGAGGATATTGACTTTGTCACCATAAGCTTCAATATGCTCCGAAATATCTAATTGAAGATTCCAAGAAAACAGTGTTAGCAAACTTCTGAATGAAAACAACAGTGTAGATCTGTGAATTCAATTCACACATCGTGAAACAGTGTCTCAGAAAGCTTCTTCTTGGTTTTTATCTGAGGATATTACCTATGTCACCATAGAATTCAATGCGCTCCCAAATATCCTTTTGCAGATTCCACGAAAACAGTGTTAGCAAACTGCTCAATGAAATGAATGGAATAACTCTGTGAGATGAATTCGTACATCACAAATCAGTTTATCTGAAAGCTTCTTTCTACTTTTCATGTGTGTATACTTCCTTTTTCAAGATAGGCTTCAATGTGCTCCAAAATATCTCTTTGGAGATTCCACAAAAACAGTGTTAGCAAATTGCTCCCTGAAAAGAAAGCTGAAGCTCTGTGAGATGAATTCACACATCACAAAGAACTTTCTCAGAAAGATTCTTTCTAGTTTTTATCTGAGGATATTTTCTTTATCACTATATCCCGAATGTGTATCAGAATATCCCATTTCAGATTAAATGAGAAAAGTGTTAGCAAACTTCTCAATGAAAAGAATGGTGTAACTCTATGAGATGAAATCATGCATCACAAAGCAGTTTCTCACAAAGCTTATTTTTGATTTTTATCTGAGGATATTTCCTTTGTCACCATAGGCTTCAATGTGCTCCCAAATATTCCTTTGCAGTTTCCATGAAAACAGTGTTAGCAAACTGCTCCAGGAAAAGAAAGGTATAACGCTGTGAGATGAATTTACATATCATGAAGAAATTTCTCAGAAGGCTTCTTTCTAGTTTTTATGTGATAATATTTCCTTTGTCAATATAGGCTTCAATGTAATCCAAAATATTCATTCTCAGATTCCCCAAAAGCAGTGCTATCAAACAGCTCCATGAAAAGATAAGTTGTAACTCTGTGAGATGAATTCACAAATCAGAAAGCAGTTTCTCCGGAAGCTTCCTCCTAGTTTTTATCTGAAGATATTTCCTTTTTCACTGTAGGCCTCAATGTGCTCCCAAATATCCTTTTGTAGATTTCACAAAAAGAGTGTTAGCAAACTGCTCTATGAAGAGAAAGGTGTAAAACTGTCAGATGAAGTCAAACATTACAGAGAACTTTCTCAGAAAGCTTCTTTCTAGTTTTTATCTGATGATGTTTCCTTTGTCAAAAATAGGCTTCAATGCTATCAAAAGTATCCCTCCTCAGATTCCCCCAAAACAGTTACCAAACGGTTCCATGAAAAGAATCGTGTAACACTGTGAGGTGAATTGACAAACTACAAAGCAGTTTCTCAGAAAACTTCTTTCTAACTTTTCTATGAGGATATTTCCTTTTTCACTATAAGCCTCAATGCACTCCCAAAGATCCCTTTGCAGATTCCACGAAAACAGTGTCAGCATACTGCTCCAGGAAAAGAAAGAGATAACTCTGGGAGACGAATTCACATATTGCAAAGCACTTTCACATAAAGTTTCTTTTGGCTTTTTGTCTGAGTATATTTTGTATGTAACCATAGGCTTCAATGCACTCTGAAATATCTTATTGCAGATTCCAAGAAAACAATGTTAGCAAACTTCTCCATGAAACTAGTGGTGTAATTCTGTGAGATAAATTCACACATCACAAAGTATTTTCTCAGAAAGCTTCTTTCTAGTTTCTGAGGATATTTCCTTTTTCACCATAGGTCTCAACTCGCTACCAGATATCACTTTGTAGAGAGCACACAAACATTGTTAGCAAACTGTTCTATGAAAAGAAAGGTGTTACTCTGTGAGATGAATACACACATCACAAAGAAGTTTCTGAAAATGTTTCTTTCTAGTTTTCATCTGTTTAATATTTCTTTATCACCACAGGCTTCAACGTGATTCAAAACATCCCATCTCAGATTCCCCCAAAACAGTGTAACCAAACTGTGGCATGAAAAGAACCATGTAACTCTGTGAGATAAATTCACAAATCATAAAGCAGTTTCTCAGAAAGCTTCTTTCTAGTTTTTATCTGAGGATATTTTCTTTGTCACCATAGGCTTCAATGCAATCCAAAATATCCCTTCTCAGATTCCCCAAAAAGAGTGCTACAAAACAGCTCATGAAAAGCATCAAGTAACTCTGTGAGATGAATTCACAAATCACAAAGCAGTTTCTCCGAAAACTTCTTTCTAGCTTTTGTCTGAGCATATTTTCTTTATCACCCTTGGCCACAATGTGCTCCCAAATATCCCTTTGTAGATTCCATGAAAAGTGTTAGCAAAGTGTTCCACGAAAGGAAAGCTGTAAATCTGTGTGTTGAATTCACACAACACAAAGTTGTTTCTCAGACAGCTTCTTTTTGAATTTTGCCTGAGGATATTTCCTTTGTCAATATAGGCTTTAACGTGCTCCCAAGTATTCTATTTTAGATTCCATGAAAACAGTGTTAGGAAACTGCTCCAAGAAAAGTACCATGTAAATCTGTGAGATGAATTAAAACATCACCAAGCCGTTTCTGAGAAGGCTTCTTTGTAGTTTTTAACTGAGGATATTTCCTTTGTCACCATAGGCTTCAATGCTATTCAAAATATCCCTTCTCAGATTCCCCAAAAAGAGTGCTACGAAACTGCTCTGTGAAAAGAGGGGTGTAACTCTGTGAGATGAATTCACACATCAGATAGTTGTTTCTCAGATATGTTATTTCAGGTTTTTATCTGAGGATATTTCCTTTGTCACCATATTCCTCAAAGTGCTCCAGAATATCTCCTTTCAGATTCCCTGAAAAAAATGTTAGGAAGCTTCTCCTTGAAAAAGAATGATGTAACTCGGTAGGATGAATTCACACATCACCAAGCAGTTTCACAGTAAGCTTCTTTTTGATTTTTGTCTGAGGATATTTCCTTTGTCACCATTAGCTTCAATGCACTTCGAAAGATTCTATTGCAGATTCCACGAAAACAGTGTATCAAAGTACTCAGTAAAACAACAGGTAACTCTGTATGATGAATTCACACATCACAGATCATTTTCTCAGAAAGATTCTTTCCAGCTTTTATCTGGGGATATTTCCTTTTTCACTATAGGCTTCAATACACTCCCAATATCCCTTTGCAGATTCCATGAAAGGAGTTTTATCAAACTGCTCCATGAAAAGAAAGCTGTAACTCAGAGAGATGAATTCACACATCACAAAGACCTTTCTCAGAAAGCTTCTTTCTACTTTTTATCTGAGGATATTTCTTTTGTCATGATAGGCTTCAATGCGATCCAAAATATCCCTTCTCAGATTCCCCAAGAACAGTTTTACCAAACTGACCCATGAAAAGAATCATGTAACTCAGTGAGATGAATTAACACATCAAAAATCAGTTTCTCAGAAAGCTTCTTTCTAATTTTTGTACGAGGATATTTCCTTTTATACTGTAACCTTCAAGGCACTCTGAATTATCCCATTGCATTTTCCAAGATAATAGTGTTAGCAAGTAGCTCAGTGAAAAGAATAATGTAACTGTGAGACAAATTCAGACATCACAAAACAGTTTTTCAGACAGCTTCTTTCTATTTTTTACCTGAAGATATTTCCTTTGTCATCATAGTCTATATTACAATCAAAATTATCCCTTCTCCGATTGTTCAAAAACCGTGCTACAAAATTTCTCTATAAAAAGAATTATGTAACTCTGTGAGATGAATTAACCCATCACAAAGTGGTTTCTCAGATAGCTTCTTCCTAGTTTTTCTGTGAGGATATTTCCTTTGTCACCATAAGCTTCAATGTGCTCTGAAATATACCAATGGAAATTGCAAGAAAACAGTATTAGCAAACTGCTGAATGAAAAGAACAGTGTAATTACGCGAGATGAATTCATACATCGCAAAGCAGTTTCTCAGAAATCTTGTTTTCGTTTTTTGCCTGAGGATATTTTCTTTGTCACCACAGGCTTCAATGCACTCCAAAATATCCTGTTGCAGATTCCACAAAAACAGTGCTAGCAAAGTACTGCAAGAAAATTGAGGTGTAACTCTGTGACATGAATTCAAGCATCACAAAGCAGTTTCTCAGAAGGCTTTTTCTAGTTTTTATCAGAGGATATTTTCTTTGTCACCATAGGATTCAATGTGATCCAAAGTATTCCTTCTCATATTCCCCAAAAAGAGTGCTACCAAACTGATCCATGAAAATAATCAAATAATTCTGAGATAGGAATTCACAAATCACAAGCAGTTTCTCAGAAAGTTTCCTTAGAATTTTTGTCTCAGGATATTTCCTTTGTCACTATAAGCTTCTATGTTCTCTGATAAATCCCATTGCAGTTTCCAAGAACACAGCGTGAGAAAACTAGACAATGAAAAGAACAGCATAATTCTGTAAGATGAATTCACATATCACAATGCAGCTTATCAGAAAGCTTTTTTTTGGTTTTTATCTCAGGATATTTCCTCTGTCACCATAGGCTTCAATGCACTCCAATATATCCCTTTGTAGATTCCACAAAAACAGTGTTATCAATCTGTTCAATGAAAATAATGGTGTAATTCTGTAAGATGAATTCACACATCACAAAGGAGTTTCTCAGAAAGCTTCTTTCTATTACTTATCTGAGGATATTTCCTTTGTCAACATAGGCTTGAATGCAATTGAAAATATCCCTTCTTGGATTCCCCAGAAACAGTGCAACCAAACTTCTCCATGAAATGAAAGGTGTAACACTGTGAGATGATTTCACACATCACAAAGAAGTTCCTCAGAAAGCTTCTTTATAGATTTTATCTGAAGATATATCCTTTGTCACCATAGGCATCAAAGCGACGCAAAATATCCCTTCTCAGATTCCCCAAAAACAGGGCACACAACTGCTTCATGAAAAAGAAAGATGTAACTTTGTGAGATGAATTCACAAGTCACCAAGCAGTTTCTCAGGAAGCTTCTTTCTAGTTTTTGTCTCAGGATATTTCCTTTGTCACTATAAGCTTCAATGTGTTCCAAAATAACCCATTACTGATTCCAAGAATACAGTGTGAGCAAACTTATCAATGAAAAGTGTAACCCTGTGAAATGAATTCACACGTCACAAAGCAGCTTATTAGATAGTAACATTTTCCTTTTTATCTCAGGATATATTCCATTGTCACCACAGGCTTCAAAGCGATCCAAAATACCCCTTCTCTGATTCCCCAAAAATATTGCTACCATATTTTTACATGAAAAGAACCGTGTATCTACATGACATGAATTAACACATGACAACGCTGTTTCTCAGGTTGCTTCTTTCTACTTTTTATATGAGGATATTTCCTTTGTAACCATGAGCTTCAATGTGCTCTGAAATATCCCATTGCAGATTCCAAGAAAACAGTTTTAGCAAACTGCTGAATGAAAAGAACATTGTAATTCTGTGAGATGAATTCACACATCACCCAGCGTTTCACAGAAAGCTTCTTTTTGGTTTTTATCTGAGGATATTTCCTTTGTCACCATAGGCTTCAGTGTGCTCCCAAATGTTCTAATGCATATTCCACGAAAAGAGTGTTACCAAACTGCTCAATGAGAAGAATGCTGTAATTCTGTTAGATGAATTTACACATCACAAAGAACTTTCTCAGAAAGATTCTTTCTACTTTTTATCTGAGAATATGTATTTTGTTACCAGAGGCTAAAATGTGATTAAAAAAATCCCTTCTCAGATATACCAAAAACAGTGCTACCAAACTGCTCCATGAAAAGAATCATATAACTCGGTGTGATGAATTCACAAAACATAAAACAGTTTCTCAGAAAGCTTTTTTCCAGATTTTGTATGAGGATATTTCCTTTGTCACCATAAGCTTCAATGTGCTCCAAAATATCCCATTGCAGATTCCAAGAATACAGGGTGAGCAAACTGCTTAATGAAAAGAACAGTGTAACACTGTGAGACGAATTCTGCCATCACAAAACAGTGTCTCAGAAAGATTCTTTTTGGTTTTATCTGAGGATATTTCCTTTGTGACCAAAGGATTCAATGCACTCCAAAATATCCTATTTCAGATTCCACGAAAACAATGTTATCAAACTGGTCAATGAAAAGAAAGGTGTTAGATAAAATTTTTAGTGGAATCTGCAATAGGATATTTGGGAGTACATTGAAGCATATGGTGACAAAGGAAATATGCTCAGATAAAAAACAAAAAGATTTCTGTGAAACTGCTTTGTGATACATGAATTCACCTCACTGAGTAACACTGTTCTTTTCATTGAGAAGTTTGTTAACACTTTTTCATTTACTCTGCAATGGGATATTCGGGAGAGCTTTGAGGAATATGGTAAAAAAAGAAAATATCCTCAGATAAAAACTAGAAAGAAGCTTTCAGAGAAACTCCTTTGTGATGAGTGCATTTATCTCATAGAGTGAAACGTTTCTGTTGAGCGAGCACTTTGCCATCACTGTATTTGTGGTGTCTGAAAAGGGATATCTGAGAGTGTATTGAAGCCTATGGTGGCCAAGGAAATATCCTTAGACAACAACCAACAAGAAGCTTTCTGAGAAACTTCCTTATGATGTTTGAATTTATTTCACGGAATTACACCTTGCCTTCCATGGAACAGTCTGCTAACACTATTTTCATGGAATCTGCAAAGGAATATTCATAAGTGCATTGAGGCAAACGGTGAAAAAGTAAATATCCTCAGACAAAAACTAAAAAGATGCTTTCTGGCAAACTGATTTGTGACTTGTGAATACATCTCACAGAGTGACACAATTCTTTCCATGGAGCAGTTTGGTAGCACTGTTTTTGGAGAATCTGAGAAGGGACAATTTGGATCTCATTGAAGACTATGGTGACATAGGAAATATCCTCACATATAATTTAAAAAGAAACTTTCTGAGAAACTTCCTTGTGTTTTGTGAATTCATCTCACAGAGTTACACTATTCTTTTCATTGAGAAGTTTGCTAACACTTTTTTCGTGGAATGTGCATTGGGATACTGTGGAGCACATTGAGGCCTTTGGTGAAAAAGGAAATATCCTCAGATAAAAACTACATAGAAGCTTTCTGAGAAACTGCTTTCTGATGTGTGAATTCATCTCACAGAGTTACACCATTCTTTTCATGGAGCAGTTTGGTAGCACTGTTTTTTGGGAATTTGAGAACGGATACTTTGGATTGCATCAAAGCCTATGGTTACAAAGGAAATATCCTCAAATAAAAACTAGAAAGAAAGTTTCTGAGAAAGTTCTTTACTGTGTGTGAATTCAACTCACAGAGTTACACCTCTCTTTTCATGAAGCCGTTTGCTCACTCTGTTTTCGTGAAACATACAAAGGGATGTTTGGGAGCCAGTTGAAGCCTATGGTGACAAATAAATTACCACAGATAAAAACTAGAAAGAAGCTTTATGCGAAACAGCTTTGTGATGTGTGAATTCATCTCACAGTGTTACACTGTTCATTTCTTTGAGCAGTTTTGTAACACTGTTTTGTCAGAATCTGGAATGGGATATTTTGGAGTGCATTGAAGCTTATGGTGAAAATAAATATCCTCAGACATAAAAGAAAAATAACCTTTCTGAGAAAACGCTTTGTGATCTGTGAATTCAGCTTACAGATTAACACCTTTCTTTTCATGGAGACATTTACTGACACTGTTTTCGTGGAATCTGCAAAGGGATATTCACTGGAGCTTTGAGGCAAATGGTGACAAAGGAAATATCCTGAGACAAAAACTAGAAAGAACCTTTCTGAGAACCTGCTTTGTGTTTTGTGAGTTCATTTCACAGAGTTACACCTTTCTTTTCATTGAACAGTTTGGTTGCACTGTTTTTAGGGAATCTGAAAAGAGATATCTTGTATCGCATGAAGCCTATGGTAACAAAGGAAATATCCTCAGATAACATCTAGAAAGAAACTTTTGAAGAAACCTCTTTGTAATGTGTGAATTCATCTTACAGTGTGATATCGTTCTTTTCATTGAGAAGTTTGCTAACACTTTTTTTGTGGAATCTGCCATGAGATTTTTGCTAGTGCCTTGAGGCAAATGATGTAAATTGGAATATCATCAGATAAAAACTAGAAGAAGCTTTCTGAAAACCAGCTTTGTGATGTGTGAATTTATCTCACTGATTTACACCATTCTATTCATGGAGTTGATTGGTAGCACTGTATTTTTGGAATCTGAGAAGGCATATTTTGGATTGTATCGAAGCCTAGGGTAACAAAGGAAATATCCTCAGAGAAAAACCAGAAAGAAGCTTTTCTGAGAAACTCCTTTAGTATGTGGGAATTTATCTCACACAGTAACACGATTCTTTAAATGGAGAAGTTTGCTAACACTGTTTTCATGGAATTTGTTAATGAGTGCCTTGAGGCCAATGGTGAAAAAGGAAATATCCTCAGATAAAAACTAGAAATAAGATATCAGAGAAACTGCTTTGTGATGTGTGAATTCAGCTCCCAGAGTTACACTCATCTTTGCATTGAGAAGTTTGTTTACACTGTTGTCTTGGAATCTGTAATCTGATATTTTGGAGCACATTGATGCTTATGGTTACAAAGGATGTATCCTCAGATCCTTTGTGATGTGTGAATTCGTGTCACAAAGATACACCGTTCTTTTCATTGGGAAGTTTGGTTACACTGTTTTCGTGGATTCTGAAAAGAGATTTTTGGCAGTGCAATGCAGCCTATGTTCACAAAGAAAATATCCTCAGATAACAACCAAAAATAAGCTTTCTGAGAAAACGCTTTTAGATGTGTTAATTCACTTCACAGTGTTACACGATTCTTCTCATGGATCAGTTGGGTAGCACTGTTTTTGGGGAATCTGAGAAGGGACACTTTGGATCGCATTGAAGCCTATGGTGGCAAAGGAAATATCCACAGATAAAAACTAGAAAAAAGATTTCTGAGAATGTTCTTTGAGACGTGTGAATTTATCTCACAGAGTTATATTGTTCTTTTTGTTGAGCAGTTTACTAACACTGCTTTCGTGGAATCTGCAAAGGGATATTTGCGAGTGTGTTAAGGTCTACGGTGAAAAAGGAAATATCTTCAAATAAAAACTCGAAAGAAACTTTCTGATAAGCTGCTTTGTGATGGATGAATTCATCTCACAAGATACATTGTTGTTTTCACTGAGACTTTTGGTAACACTATTTTCGTGGTATCTGCAATGGGATATTTTGGATTGCATTGAAGCCAGTGGTGACAAAGGATATATCCTCAGATAAAAACCAAAAACTAACTTTCTGAGAAATTGATTTGTGATGTGTGAATTAATCTCACAGAGTTACACTGCTCTTTTCATTGAGCAGTTTTCTAACACTGTTTTATTGGAATCTGCAATGGGATATTTCAGAGCACATTAGAGCTTATGGTGACAAAGGAAATATCCTCATATAAAAACCAGAAGGAAGATTTCTGAGAAACTGTTTTGTGATGTTTTAATTCCTCTCACTGAGTTACACGATCCTTTTCATAATTTAGTTTGGTAGCAGTGTTTTAGGGTAATCTTACAAGGGTTACTTTGGATCGCATTGAAGCCTATGGTGACAAAGGAAATATCCTCAGAAAAAAACTGGAAAATATTTTTCTGAGAAAGTTATTTGTGATATTTGAGTTCATGTCACAGAGTTACACCTTTCTTTTCATGGAGCAGCTTGCAGATACTGTTTTCATGGAATCTGCAATGGGATATTCTGGAGCATGTTGAGGCTTATAGTAAAAATTAAATATCCACAGATAAAAACTAGAAAGAAACTTTCTGAGAAACAGTTGTGTAATGTCTGAGTTGATCTTATAGAATTACACCGTTCCTTTCATCGAGCAGTTTTATAACACTGTTTTCCTGGAATCTACAATAGGATATTTGAGAGTGCTTTGAAGCCTATGGTGAAAAAGGAAATATCCTCAGACAAAAACGAAAAAGAAACTTTGTGAGAAACTGCTTTGTGATATGTGAATTCATCTCAGAGATTTACACCTTTCTTTTCATGGAGCAATTTGCTAACACTATTTTCCTGGAAGCTGCGAAGGGATGTTTGCAAGTACTTTGAGGCAAAATGTGAAAAAGGAAATATCCTCAGACAAAAACTAGAGAGAAGCTTCCTGAGAAACTACTTTGTGATTTGTTAATTCATCTCACAGATTTACACGATTCTTTTCATGGACCAGTTTGGTAGCACTATTTTTGAGGAATCTGAGAAGGGATATTGTGGAAAGCACTGAAGCCTATGGTGAAGAGGAAATAATCTCAAATAAACACTCCTTGAGGCTTATGGCAAGAAATGAAACATCCTCATTTGAAAAGTAGAAGGAAGCATTCTGAGAAACTGCTTTGTTACGTGTGAATTCAGTTCACAGAGTTACCCTGCTCTTGGTATTCAATAGTTTGTTCACACTGTTTTCTTGGAATCTGCAATCTGATGTTTTGGAGTGCATTGAAGCTTATGGAGGAAAAGGAAATATCCTCATATAAAAATTAGAAAGAAGTTTTCTGAGAAACTGCTTTGTGCTTTGCCAATACATCTCACAGTGTTACACGGTTCCTTTCGTGGATCAGTTTGGTAGCACTGGTTTTGGTGAATCTGAGGAAGGATATTGTGGATTGCATTGAAGCCAATGGTGACCATGGAAACATCCTTAGATCAAAACCAGAAATAAACTTTCTAAGAAAGTTCTTTGTGATGTTTGAATTCATCTAACAGAGCTGCACATTTCTTTTCATGGAGCAATTTGCTAACACTGTTTTCTCGGAATCTGCAAAGGGACATAATAGGGAGCACAATGAGGTCTATGGTGAAAAAGGAAACTTCCTTATATAAAAACTAGAAAGAAGCTTTCTAGGAAACTGCTTTATGATGTGTGAATTCGTATCACAGAATTACACTGTTCTTTTCATTGATCAGTTAGCTATCACCTTTTTTTTGTACTCTTCATTGGGATATTTCAGAGCACATTGAAGCCTATGGTGAAAATGGAAATATCCTCATATACAAACTAGAAATAATTTTTTAAGAAGCTGCCTTGTGATTTGTAAATTGATCTCACAGAGATACATGATTCTTTTCATGTATCAGTTTGGTACCACTGTTTTTGGGGACTTTGAGAGGGGATGTTTTGGATTACATTGAAGTCTATGGTGACAAAGGAAATATACTCAGATTAAAACTAGGAAGAAGTTTTCTGAGAAAGTTCTTTGTGATGTGTTTTTTTATGTCACAGAGTTACACTTTTGAAACCGTAGGCTTCAATGTGATCCCAAATATCCCTTCTCAGATTCGTTGAAAAGAGTGCAATCAAACTGCTAAATGAAAAGAATCATGTAACTCTTTGAGACAAATTAACACATCACAAAGCGGTTTCTCGGAGAGCTTCTTTCTACTTTTTATATGAGGATATTTCCTTTGTCACCATAAGCTTCTGTCCACTCCAACATATCCCATTGCAAATTCCAAGAAAACAGTGTTAACAAACTGCTAAATGAAAAGAACAGTGTAACTCTGTGAGATGAATTCGTACATCACAAAAAGTTTTGCAGAAAGCTTCTTTTTCTTTTTTATCTGAGGATGTTTACTTTTTCACCATAGGATTCAATACCCTCCGATATATCCTATTGTAGATTCCTCAAAAACAGTGTTATCAAACAGTTCAAGAAAAGAATGGTGTAACTCTGTGACATGAATTCACACATCACAAAGTGGTTTCTCAGAATGTTTCCTTCTACTTTCAGGTGAGAATGTTTTATTTGTTACCATAAGCTTCAAGGAGCTCCAAAGTGTCCCATAGCAGATTCCAAGAAAACAGTGTTAACAAACTTCTCAATGAAAAGAACAGTGTAACTCTGTGACATGAATTCACACATCACAGAGCAATTTCTCAGAACGTTTCTTTCTAGTTTTAATCTGAGGATATTTTATTTCTCACCGTAGGCCTCAAGGTGCTCCCAAATATCCCTTTGCAGATAACACGAAAATAGTGTTAGCAAATGGCTCCATGAAAAGAACGGCGTAACTCTCTGAGATGAATTAACACATCACAATGGACTTTTTCAGAGAGTTTCTTTCTAGTTTTTATCTGAGAATATTTCCTGTGTCATTGTAGGCTTCCATGCGATCCAAAATATCCCTTCTCAGATTCCCCAAAAAGAGTGCTAACAAACTGATCCAAGAAAAGAATCATGTAACTCTGTGAGATGAATTAACACATCACAAAGCCATTTCTCAGAAAGCATCTTTCTACTTTTTCCATGAGGATATTTAATATGTCACCATGAGCTTCTATGTGCTCCAAAATATCCTATTGCACATTGCCAGAAGACAGTGTTAGCAAAATGCTCAATGAAAAGAATAGTGTAACGCTGTGAGATGAATTCACACATCACAAAGCAGTGTCACAGAAAGCTTCTCTTTGGTTTTTATCTGAGGATATTTTCTTTTTCATCACAGGCTTCAATGTGGTCCCAAATATCCCTTGTAGGTTCCACAAAAAAGTGTTAGCAGACTGCTCCATGAATAGAAAGGTGTAAATCTGTGAGATGAATTCACACATCACAAAGAACTTTCTCAGACAGTTTCTTTCCAGTTTTTATCTGAGTATATTTCCTTTGTCGCCATAGGCTTCAATGTGATCCAAAATATCCCTTCTCTGATTCCCCAAAAACAGTGCAAACAAACTACTTCATGGAATGAATCATGTAACTCTGTGAGATGAATTAACACATCACAAAGGGGTTTCTCAGAAGCATTCTTTCTAGTTTTTATACGAGGATATTTCCTTTTCTGACATAGACTTCAAAGTGCTTCCAAATATCCCTTCTCAGACACCACCAAAATTGTGATGCCAAAGTGCTCCCTCAACGGAAACATTTAGCTCTATGAGATAAAGGCATACATCACAAAGGAGTTTCTCAGAAAGCTCCTCTGCAGTTTTTACCTGAAGGTATTTCCTTTTTTGCCATTGGACTCTATGTGCTCCTGAATATCCCTTTTCAGATTCCACAAATTCAGTGTTACCAAATTGCTCAATGTAAACAAAATTGAAAGTCTGTGAGATGAATTCACCCATCAAAAGGCAGTTTCTCAGAAAGCTTCTTTGTAGTTCAAATCTGAGGATATTTCCTTTATCATCATAGTCTTCAATGGGCTCCCAAATATCTCCTCTCAGATACCATAAAAACAGTGATGTCAAAGTGTTCAATCAAAGAAAAAGTTAAACTCTTTCAGATAAATACACACATCACAAAACCGATTCTGAAAACGTTTCTCTCCAGTTTTTATCTGAAGTTATTTCCTTTTTCACCATAGACCACTAGGAGATCCAGAATATCCCATGGCAGATTTCATATAAACAGTGCTAGCAAACTGCTCCATGAAAAGAAACCTCTAACTCTATGAGATGAATTCACAAATCACAAAGTGGTATCTCAAAGAGTTCCTTTCTAGTTTTTATCTGAGGATATTTACTTTGTCACCATAGGCTTCAAAGTGCTCCAAAATATCCTACTGCAAATTACATGAAAACATTGGTAAAACACTGCTCAATGAAAAAGACGGTGTAAATCTCTGAGACAAATTCACACATCACAAAGCAGTTTCTCAGAGAGCTTCTGTCTGGTTTTTATCTGAGGATATTTCCTTTTACACCACAGGCTTCAATGTGGTCCCAAATATCCCTTTGCAGATTCCACGAGAACCGTGTTAGCAAACTACTCCATGAAAGGAAAGGTGTAACTCTGTGAGATGAATTCACACATCACAAAGAACTTTCTCAGACAACTTATTTCTAGTTTTTATCTAAGGATATTTCCTTTGTCACTATAGGCTTCAATATGATCCAAAATATCCCTTGTCAGATTCCCCAAAAACAGTGCTACCAAACTGCTCCATGGAAAGAATCACGTGACTCTGTGAGATGAATTATCACATAACAAAGCGGTTTCTCAGAAGGATTCTTTCTAGTTTTTACATAAGGATATTTTCTTTTCCACTATAGGCTTCAATGTGCTCCCAAATATCCCTTCTCAGACACCACCAAAACTGTGATGCCAAAGTACTCCCTCAACAGAAATGTTTATCTCTATTAGTTGAATGCACACATCACAAAGGAGTTTCTCAGAAAATTTCTCTCCTGTTTTTACCTGAAGATATTTCCTTTTATGCCGTTGGACTCTATGCACTCCCGAATATCCCTTTGCAGATTCCACAAATTCAATTTTTACCAAATTGCTCAATGAAAACAAAATTGAAATTCTGTGAGATGAATTCACCCATCACAAAGCAGTTCCTCAGAAAGCATTCTAGTTCAAATCTGAGTGTATTTCCTTTCTAACGATAGGCTTCAATGTGATCCCAATTATCTCCTCTCAGATACCACAAAAACAGTGACGCAGAAGTGTTCAATCAAGGAAAAAGTTAAACTCTCTCAGATGAATACACACATCACAATACCGTTTCTAGAAACGTTTCTCTCCAGTTTTTATCTGAAGTTATTTCCTTTTTCACCATTGGCCACTAGGAGCTCCAAAATATCCCATTTCTGATTCCATAAAAACAGGCTAGCAAACTGCTCCATGAAAAGAAACCTCTAATTCTGTTAGATGAATTCACAAATGACAGTGCGATTTCTCAGAAAGCTTCTTTCTAATTTTTATCTGAAGATATTTCCTTTATCACCATAGACTTGAATGCACTCCAAAATATCCTATTGCAAATTACATGAAAACATTGTTAAGAAATTGTTCAATGAAAAGAATGGTATAAATCTGTGAGATGAACTCACACATCACAAAGCAGTTTCTCAGATAGCTTCTGTCTGGTTATTATCTGAGGATATTTCCTTTTTCACAATAGACTTCAAAGCGCTATAAAATATCCCTTCTCAGATTAACCAAAAACAGTGCTACCAAACTGCTCTTTGAAAAGAAAGCTATAACTCTGGGAGATGGATTCACGAATCACAAAGCAATTTCTCAGGCAGCTTCTTTCTAGTTTTTACAGAGACTGAGGATATTACCTTTGTCACCATAGGCTTCAATGTGATGTAAAATATCACTTCAGATATCCCCAAAAACAGTGCTACCAAACTGCTCCATGAAAAGAATTGTATAACTCTGAGATGAATTCACAAATCACAAAGCAGTTTCTCAGAAAGCTTCTTTCAAGTTTTTGTCTGAGGATATTTCCTTTAACACCCTAAGCCTCAATGTGCTCCAAAATACCCCATTGAAGATTCCATAAAAACAGTGCTGCCAAACTGTTCATGAGAATAAACCTGTAACTCTGTGAGATGAATTCACAAATCACAAAGATGTTTCTCAGAAAGTTTCTTTCTAGTTTTTATCTGAGGATATTTCCTTTCTTACCATAGGCTTGAATGAGATCCAAAATATCCCTTCTCAGATTTCCCAAAAACAGTGCTACCCAACTGCTCCATGAAAATGATTCTGTAACTCTGTGAGATGAATTCAAAAATCACAAAGCAGTTTCTCAGAAAGCTTTCTTGTTTCTGCCTGAGGAAATTTCCTTTGTCACCACAATCTTCAAACTTCTCTGAAATATCCCATTGCAGATTCCAATAAAACAGTGTGAGCAAACTGCTCAATAAAAAGAACAGTGTAACTCTGTGAAATGAATTCAAACATCACAAAGCAGTAACTCAGAAAGCATCTTTTTGGTTTTTATCTGAGAATATATCCCTTCTCTGATTCCCCAAAAACAGTACCAAGAAAATGGCTCATGACAAGAATCGTGTTACACTGTGAGATGAATTAGCACATCACAAAGCCATTTCTCATAATGCCTCTTTCTAGTTTTTACATGAAGATATTTCCTTTGTCACCATAAGCTTCTAGGTGCTCTGAAATATTTCTTTGTAAATTCCAAGAAAACTGTATTAGCAAACTTCTCAATGAAAAGAACACTGTAACTCTGTGAGATATATTCACACATCACAAATCAGTATCTCAGAAAGCTTCTTTCTATTTTTTGTCTCAGGATATTTAACTTTTCAGGAAATGCCTCAATGTGCTCCCAAATATCTCTTCTCAGATTCTATGAAAACTGTGTTAGTAAGCTGTTCCATGAAAAGAAAGGTGTTACTCTGTGAGTCGAATTCACACATCACAAAGAACTTTCTCACAAAGCTTCTTTGTAGTTTTTATCTCAGGATATTTCCTTTGACACCATAGGCTTCAATGCTATCCAAAATATCCCTTCTCAGACTCTCCAAAAACAGTGCTACAAAACAGATCCATGAAAAGAATCATGTAACTCTGTAAGACGAATTCACAAATCACAAAGCAGTTTTCCAGAAAGCTTCTTTCTAGTTTCTGTCTGATGATATTTCCTCTGTCACTATAAGCTTGAATGCACTCTAAAATATCACATTGGAGATTCAAAAAAAAACAGAGTTAGCAAACTTCTAAATGAAAAAGGGAGTGTAGCTCCATGAGATGAATTGACACATCACAAAGCAGTGACTCAGAAGGCTTCTTTTTGTTTTTTATGTGAGGAAATTTCCTTTGTCACCATAGGCTTCAAAGCACTACCAAATATGCTATTACAGATTCCACGAAAACAGTGTTATTAAAGTGCTCAATATAAAGAATGGTGTAACCTCATGAAATGAACTCACACATCACAAAGCAGTTTCTCAAAAAAAGCTTCTTTCTAATATTGGAGTATATTTCCATTGTCAACAGACACTTCAATGCAATTCTAAATATCCCTTCTCAGATTCCCCAGAAACAGTGCTGCTACACTGCTGAAAGAAAGCAAAGGTTTAACTCTGTGAGTTACATTCACACATCACAAAGAAGTTTCTCAGAAAGCTTCTTTCCAGTTTTTATCAAAGGATGTTTCGTTAGTTCACATAGGCTTCAATGCAATCCAAAATATTCCTTCTCAGATTCCCCAAAAACAGTGCTGCAAAACTGCTCCATGAAAAGTATCATGTATCTCTGGAAGATGAATTAACACATCCCAAAGTGGTTTCTCAGAATGCTTCTTCCTAATTTTTATTTGAGGATATGTCCCTTGTCACCATAAGATTCAAGGTGCTCCAAAATATCCCATTGCAGATTTCAAGAAAACAGTTTTAGCAAATCGCTCAATGAAAAGAAACGTGTAACCCTGTGAGATGAATTCACACATCATGAAGAAATTTCTCAGAAACATTCTTTGTAGTGTTTATCTGAGGATATTTCCATTTTTAATGTACGCCTCAACACACTCCCAAATATCACTTTGCAGATTCCACGAAAACAGTTGTAGCAAACTGCTCCATGATAAGAAAGGTGTAACCTTGTGAGGTGAATTCACACATCATAAAGAGGTGTCTCAGAAGGCTTCTTTCTAGTTTGTATCTGAGCATAATTCCTTTCTCACCATAGGCTTCAATTCCATCCAAAATATCCCTTCTCTGATTCCCCAAAAACAGTGCTATCAAACTGCTCCATGAAAAGAAAGGTATAACTCTGGGAGATGAACTCACACATCACTAAGCAGTGTCTCAGAAAGCTTCTTTCTTGTTTTTATCTGAAGATATTTCCTTTTCACTGCAGGCCTCAATGCGCTCCCAAATATCCCTTTACAGATTCCACAAAAACAGTGCTAGAAATCTTCTCAATTAAAAGAACGTTGTAACTCTGTGACATGAATTCACACATCACAAACAAGTTTCTTAGAAAGCATCCTTCTAGTTTTTATCTGAAGATATTTCCTTTGTCACCATAGGCTTCAAGGTGATTCAAAATATCCCTTCTCAGATTCCCCAGAAACAGTGCTACCAAACTTCTCCATGAAAACGATGGTGTAACTCTGTGAGATGAACTCACACATCACAAAGGTGTTTCTCAGAAACTTTCTTTCTAGTTTTTGTTTGAAGATATTCCCTTTGTCAAAATAAGCTTCAATGTGCTCTGAAATATCCCATTGCAGATTCCAAGAAAACAGTGGTAGCAAACTCTTCAATGAAAAGAACAGTGTAACTCTGAGAGATTAATTCACACATCACAAAGCAGTTTCTCAGAAAGCTTCTCTCTAGATTTTATCTGAGGATATTTCTTTTTTCACTGTAAGCCTCAATGTGCTCCCAAACATCCCTTTGCAGATTCCACAAAAAGAGTGTTAGCAAACTGCCCCATGAAAAGAAAGGTGACATGAATTCTGACATGAATTCACAAATCAAAGAAAACTTTCTCAGAAAGCTTCTCTCTAGTTTTTATCTGAAGATATCTCCTTTGTCACCATAGGCTTCAATGCAATCCATAATATCCCTTCTCAGATTCCACAAAAACAGTGCTATCAAACTGACCCATGAAAACAATCATGTAACTCAGTGCAATGAATTCACAAATCACAAAGCAGTTTCTCAGAATGTTTCTTTCAAGTTTTTGTCTGAGGATATTTACTTTTTCACAATAAGCTTCAATGTGTCCTAAATATCCCATTGTAGATTCCCAGAAAACAGTGTTAGCAAACTACTTAATGAAAAAAACACTGTAACTCTGTCAGTTGAATTCACACATCACAAAGCAGTTTCTCAGAAATCTTCTTTTTTGGTTTCTCTATGAGGATATTTTCTCTGTCACCATAGGCTTCATCGCAGTCCCAAATATCCTGTTGCAGACTCCATGAAAACAGTGTTATCAAACGTCTCAAAGAAAAGAGTGGTGTAACTCTGTGAGAGGAATTCACCAAAACAAAACAGTTTCTCAGAAAGCTTCTTTGTAGTGTTTATCTGAGGATATTTCCTTTTTCTCCATAGGCCTCAATGAGCTCCCAGATATACCTTTGAAAATTCCATGAAAACAGTGCTATCAAACTGATCCATGAAAAGAATCATGTAACTCTGTGAGATGAAAACAAAAATCACAAAGCAGTTTCTCAGAATGTTTCTTTCTTGTTTTTGTCTGAGAATATTAACTTTTTCACAATACGTTCCAATGTGTTCCAAAGTATCCCATTGCAGATTCCAAGTAAACAGTGTAAGCCAAATACTCAATGAAAAGGACAGTGTAACTCTGTGTGATGAATTGACACATCACAAAGCAGTTTCACAGAAAACTTCTTTCTAGTTTTTGTATGTGTATAATTCCTTTTTCAACATATTTCTCAATGCACTCATGAATATCCCTTTTCAGATTCCATGAAAACAGTATTAGCAAGCTGCTCCATGAAAGAAAAGTGTAAATCTCTGAGATGAATAAACACATCCCAAAGCATTTTCTCAGAAATATTAGTGTTGTTTTTTCTCTGAGGATATATCCTTAGTCACCATAGGCTTCGATGTACTCCCAAATATCCTATTATAGATTCCATGAAAACAGTGTTAGCAATCTGCTCCATGGAAACAAAGACATAACTCTGTAAGATGAATTCACATATCACAAAGCAGTTTCTCACAAATCTTCTTTCTGGTTTTTATCTCAGTGTGTTTCCTTTTTCACTACAGGCCTCAATGTGCTCCCAAACATCCCTTCGCAGATTCAAAGAAAATAGCATTAGCAAATGGTTTCATGAACGGAAAGGTGTAAATCTGTGACATGAATTCAAACATCACAAAGAACTTTCTCAGAATGATTCTTCCTAGTTCTTGTCTGAGGATATCTCCTTTGTCACCATAGGCTCCAATGCAATAAAAAATATCCCTTCTCAGATTCCCCAAATGCTGATCCATTAAAAGAATAGTGTAACTCTGTGAGATGTATTAACACATCACAAAATGGTTTCTCGGAAATTTCTTTCTAATTTTTATATGAGAATATTTCCTTTGTCACTGTAAGCCTCAATGCACTCCAAAGCATTCCATTGTAGACTCCACGTAAACCATGTTAAGAAATGGCTCAATGAAATGAACAGTGTAAATATGTAAGATGAGTTCACACAATGCAAAGCAGTTTCTCTGAAAGCTTCTTTCTACTTTTTCTCTGAGGATATTTACTTTTTCATCATAGGCCTCAATGCCCTCCCAAACATCCCTTTGCAGATTCCAACAAAACTGCATTAGCAATCTGCTCCATGAACAGAAAAGTGATACTCTGTGAGATGAATCCACACATCACAAAGAAGTTTCTGAGAAAGCTCCTTTCTAGTTTTTATCTGAGGATATTTCCTTTGTCAACCTAGGCTTCCATGAGATCCAAAATATCCCTTCTCAGATTCCCCAAAAACAGTGCTGCCATAGTGCTCCATGAAAATAATGGTGTAACTATGTGAGATGAATTCATACATCACAAGCCTGTTTCTCAGACAGCTTCTTTCTAGTATTTATCTGAGGATATTTCCCTTTTCTCCATACTCCTCAATGCGCTCTGGAATGTCCCATTGCAGATTCCACGAAAAAAGTGATAGCAAACTTTTCAGTAAAAAGAACGGTGTAATTGTGTGAGATGAATTGACACATTACAAAGCAGTTTCACAGAATGTTTTTTCAGTTTTTTTATGAGTTTATTTCCTTTTTCAACATATTCCTCAATGCACTCACAAATAATTCTTTTCAGATTCCACAAAAATAGTATTAACAAGCTGCTCCATGAAAGAGAAACTGTAAATCTGTGAGCTGTATTCACACATCACAAAGCAGTTTTTCAGAAAGATTATTCTTGTTTTTTCTCTGATTATATTTCGTCAGTCACCATCGGCTTCAATGCACTCCCAAATATCCTATTGCAGATTCCACAAAAACAGTGTTAGCAAACTGCTCCCAGGGAAGAAAGGTGTAACTCTGTGAGATGAATTGACACAACACAAAGCAGTTTCTCAGAAAGTTTCTTTTTGGCTTTTAACTGAGGATATTTCCTTTGTCACCATAGGCTTCAACACGATACAAAATAGCCCTTCTCAGATTCCCCAAAAACAGTGCTACCAAAATTCTTAATGGAAAGAATCATGTAACTCTGTGAGGTAAGTTCACAAATCACAAAGCATTTTCCCAGAAACTTCTTTATAGGTTTTGTCTGAGTATATTTCGTTTGTCACCATAAGCTTCAATGTGCTCCAAATTTTCCCTTTGCAGAATCCTCAAAAACAGTGTTAGCAAAATGCTCCATGAAAAGAAAGGTGTAACTCTGTGTGGTGAATTCACACTTTACAAAGAACATTCTCAGAAAGCTTATTTCTATTTTTTATCTGAGGACATTTCCTTTGTCACCATAGGCTTCAATGAGATCCAAAATATCTCTTCTCAGACACCCCAAGGCAGTGCTACCAAACTGATCCAGAAAAGAATCATTTAAGTCAGGGGGAAAAATTATCACATCACAAAGCAGTTTCTCAGAAAGCTTCTTTTTAGTTTTTGTATGAGAGTATTTCCTTTGTTACCTTAAGCTTCTATGCAGTCTGAAATATACCCTAGCAGATTCCACAGAAACAGTGTTAGCAAACTATTCAATGAAAAGAACAGTATCTCTCAGCGAGATGAATTCCCACATCACAAAGCAGTTTCTCAGTAAGTTTCTTTCTAGTTTTTATCCGATAATAATTCCTTTTTAACCATAGGCCTCCATGTGCTCCCAAGTATCCCTTTGCAGATTCCATGAAAACAGTGTTAGCAAACTACTCCTTGGAAAGAAGAGTGTAACTCTGTGAAATGAATTCACACATCACAAAGCAGATTCTCAGAAAGCTTCTTTCAAGTTTTTATCTGAGGATATATATTTTGTCAGCATAGGCTTCAATGAGATCCAAGATATGCCTCCTCCAACTCCCCAAAAACAGTACTCTCATAATGATTCATGAAAAGAATTGTGTATCTCTGTGACCTGAATTCACACGTTACAAAGTAGTTTCTCAGAAAGCTACTTTCTCGTTTTTATCTGAGGATATTTCATTTTTCATGATAGGCGTCAATGTGCTCCCAGATATCCCTTTGCAGATTCCACGAAAACAGTGTTACCAATGGCTCCAGGCAAAGAAAGAAATGTGTAACTCTGTGACATGAATTCACACATCACAAAACAGTTTCTCATAAAGCTTCTTTCTAATTTTTATCTGAGGATATTTCCTTTGTCACCATAGGCTTCAAAGTGATCCAAAATATTGTTTCTTCAGATTCCTCAAAAACAGTGCTGCCAAAGTGATGCATGAAAAGAATCATGTAACGCTGTGAGATGAATTAGCACATCACAAAGTAGTTTCTCAGAAAGCTTATTTCTACTGTTTCTATGAGGACGGTTCCTATGTCACCAAAAATTTCATTGCACTCCGAAATATCCCTTTTAAGATTCCAAGAAAGTAGTGTTAGGAAACTGCTCAATGAAAACAACAGTGTAACACTGTGAGAGGAATTCACATAACACAAAGCAGTTTCTCAGAAAGCTTCTTTCTAGTTTTTATGTGAGGGAATTTCCTCTGTCACCTTAAGTTTCAATGTGCTCTGAAGTATTCCTTTGCACATTCCACAAATATATTGTTAACAAACTGCTCAATGAAAAGAACAGTGTAACTCTGTGAGATGAATTCGCACATCACAAGGCAGTTCCTCAGAAAGCTTATTTCTTATTTTTATCTGAGGATATTTCCTTTTTCTCCATAAGCCTCAATGCGCTCCCAAATATCCCTTTTCAGATTGCACAAAAACAC
>NW_022294708.1:0-1309 GCF_002776525.5 Piliocolobus tephrosceles | reverse complement strand
GAGAACGCCACAAAGATACTCCTCCAGAAGAGCAACTCCAAGACACAGAATTGCCAGATTCACCAAAGTTGAAATGAAGGAAAAAATCTTAAGGGCAGCCAGAGACAAAGGTCGGGTTACCCACAAAGGGAAGCCCATCAGACTGACAGCAGATCTCTCGGCAGAAACTCTACAAGCCAGAAGAGAGTGGGGGCCAATATTCAACGTTCTTAAAGAAAAGGATTTTCAACCCAGAATTTCATATCCAGCCAAACTAAGTTTCATCAGTGAAGGAGAAATAAAATTCTTTACAGATAAGCAGATGCTTAGAGATTTTGTCACCACCAGGCCTGCCTTACAAGAGACCCTGAAGGAAGCCCTAAACATGGAAAGGAACAACCGCTACCAGCCATTGCAAAAAACATGCCAAAATGTAAAGACCATTGAGGCTAGGAAGAAACTGCATCAACTAACGAGCAAAATAACCAGTTAATATCATAACGGCAGGATCAAGTTCACACATAACAATATTAACCTTAAATGGTAATGGACTAAATGCTCCAATTAAAAGACACAGACTGGCAAACTGGATAAAGAGTCAAGACCCATCAGTCTGCTGTCTTCAGGAGACCCATCTCACATGCAGAGACATATATAGGCTCAAAATAAAGGGATGGAGGAAGATCTACCAAGCAAATGGAGAACATAAAAAAGCAGGGGTTGCAATCCTAGTCTCTGATAAAACAGATTTAAACTATCAAAGATCAAGAGACAAAGAAAGCCATTACATAATGGTAAAGAGATCAATTCAACAGGAAGAGCTAACTATCCTAAATATATATGCACCCAATACAGGAGCACCCAGATTCATAAAGCAAGTCCTTAGAGATTTACAAAGAGACTTAGACTCCCATACAATAATAATAGGAGATTTCAACACTTCACTGTCAACATTAGACAGATCAACGAGACAGAAAGTTAACAAGGATATCCAGGAATTGAACTCATCTCTGCACCAAGCGGACCTCATAGACATCTATAGAACTCTCCACCCCAAGTCAACAGAATATACATTCTTCTCAGCACCACATCACACTTATTCCAAAATTGACCACATAATTGGAAGTAAAGCACTCCTCAGCAAATGTAAAAGAACAGAAATTATAACAAACTGTCTCTCTGACCACAGTGCAATCAAACTAGAACTCAGGACTAAGAAACTCAATCAAAACCGCTCAACTACATGGAAACTGAACAACCTGCTCCTGAATGACTACTGGGTACATAACGAAATGAAAGCAGAAATAAAGATGTTCTTTGAATCCAATGA
>NW_022294707.1:0-1351 GCF_002776525.5 Piliocolobus tephrosceles | reverse complement strand
GCCTCCTGAGTAGCTGGGACTACAGGCCTCCGCCACCACGCCCGGCTAATGTTTGTATTTTTAGTAGAGACGGAGTTTCACCGTGTTAGCCAGGATGGTCTCCATCTCTTGACCTCGTGATCCTCCCACCTCGGCCTCCCAAAGTGCTGGGATTACAGGCGTGAGCCACCGCGCCCGGCCCCCTCTGTAATTTTCTTCAAATTTCTCATGGCCCAACACCTTTCAGACGGTTTTGCTCTGCGTTTGTCCCTTGCTGGCACCCCCTAGAGGACGCAGCCACTTGCTCACTGGGATTTCTGCCACTTGCTCACTGCCCTGCCCCCCAACCTGGGCGGCTGCACTTCCTGTGCACCTCTGTGGTGCTCTCCCTGTGCCAATCGCCCTTCTCAGCACTCAGATGCCAACTCAACAGTTCACAACAATTTAACAAGGGGGACGCTGCCCCGATTCCCATTTCACAGATGGGACCTGCAAAGTAACTTGATTGCAGCCAGGTGGTTAGGGAGGGGCTGGCTGGCTTTCAAGTGCAGGTTCCTAACCTGTAGGTGCGCTGCCTCTTTCGCCAAAGGGTGCTAAATAAATGGTGCAGAACAACACTTTGGGAGGCCTAGGAGGGCAGATCACGAGGTCAGGAGTTCGAGACCAGCCTGGCCAACATGGTGAAACCCCCATCTCTACTAAGAATACAAAAATTAGCCGGGCGTGGTGGCACATGCCTGTAATCCCAGCTACTCCAGAGGCTGAGGCAGGAGAATCGCTTGAATCCGGGAGGTGGAGGTTGCAGTGAGCTGAGATCCCGCCGTTGCACTCCAGCCAGGGCAACAGAGCGAGACTCCATCTCAAAAAAAAAAAAAATATAGTGCTGAAAAAACGCACGTGTCACACGGATGAACGGGTGAGTGAGTGACCTGCTGGGTTAGTTCAGGAGTGACTGAGTCCAAGAGTGACTTGCTGAATGAGTGAGTCAAGGAATGAACGCATGTGTGAATAAGTGAGTGGAGCGATGATGGAGAGGGTACGTGAGTGAATGGGAGAGGACGTGCGTGTCAGGATGGCCATGGGGTCCCGTGATCTGTCCCTCCACAGCAGGGTTTATCGACCTCATCTTTTTTTTTTTTTTTTTTTTTTTTTGAGATGGAGTCTCACTCTATCGCCCAGCCTAGAGTGCAATGGCGAAATCTCGGCTCACCACAACCTCCACCTCCCAGGTTCAAGGGATTCTCCTGCCTCAGCCTCCCGAGTAGCTGGGATTACAGACGTCTGCCACCACACCTGGCAAATTTTTGTATTTTTGGTAGAGTCGGGGTTTCACCCTGTTGCCCAGGCTGGTCTCAAACTCCTGACCTCAGGT
>NW_022294706.1:0-1870 GCF_002776525.5 Piliocolobus tephrosceles | reverse complement strand
ATACCCAGTAGTGGGATGGCTGGGTCATATGGTACATCTAGTTCTAGATCCTTGAGGAATCGCCATACTGTTTTCCATAATGGTTGAACTAGTTTACAATCCCACCAACAGTGTAAAAGTGTTCCTATTTCTCCACATCCTCTCCAACACCTATTGTTTCCTGATTTTTTAATGATTGCCATTCTAACTGGTGTGAGATGGTATCTCATTGTGGTTTTGATTTGCATTTCTCTGATGGCCAGTGATGATGAGCATTTTTTCATGTGTCTGTTGGCTGTATGAATGTCTTCTTTTGAGAAATGTCTGTTCATATCCTTTCCCCACTTTTGGATGGGGTTGTTTGTTTTTTTCTTGTATATTTGTTTGAGTTCTTTGTAGATTCTGGAAATGAGCCCTTTGTCAGATGAGTAGATTGCAAAAATTTTCTCCCATTCTGTAGGTTGCCTGTTCACTCTGATGGTAGTTTCTTTTGCTGTGCAGAAGCTCTTTAGTTTAATGAGATCCCATTTGTCAATTTTGGCTTTTGCTGCCGTTGCTTTTGGTGTTTTAGACATGAAGTCCTTGCCCGTGCCTATGTCCTGAATGGTACTACCTAGATTTTCTTCTAGGGTTTTTATGGTATTAGGTCTAACATTTAAGTCTCTAATCCATCTTGAATTAATCTTCGTATAAGGAGTAAGGAAAGGATCCAGTTTCAGCTTTCTACTTATGGCTAGCCAATTTTCCCAGCACCATTTATTAAATAGGGAATCCTTTCCCCATTTCTTGTTTTTCTCAGGTTTGTCAAATATCAGATGGTTGTAGATGTGTGGCATTATTTCTGAAGGCTCCGTTCTGTTCCATTGGTCTATATCTCTGTTTTGGTACCAGTACCATGCTGTTTTGGTTACTGTAGCCTTGTAGTATAGTTTGAAGTCAGGTAGCGTGACGCCTCCGGCTTTGTCCTTTTGACTTAGGATTGTCTTGGCAATGCGGGCTCTTTTTTGGTTCCATATGAACTTTAAAGCAGTTTTTTCCAATTCGGTGAAGAAACTCATTGGTAGCTTGATGGGGATGGCATTGAATCTATAAATAACCTTGGGCAGTATAGCCATTTTCACGATATTGATTCTTCCTATCCATGAGCATGGTATGTTCTTCCATTTGTTTGTGTCCTCTTTGATTTCACTGAGCAGTGGTTTGTAGTTCTCCTTGAAGAGGTCATTTACATCCCTTGTAAGTTGGATTCCTAGGTATTTGATTCTCTTTGAAGCAATTGTGAATGGAAGTTCATTCCTGATTTGGCTCTCTGCTTGTCTGTTACTGGTGTATAAGAATGCTTGTGATTTTTGCACATTAATTTTGTATCCTGAGACTTTGCTGAAGTTGCTTATCAGCTTAAGAAGATTTTGGGCTGAGACGATGGGGTTTTCTAAATACACAATCATGTCATCTGCAAACAGGGACAATTTGACTTCTTCTTTTCCTAACTGAATACCCTTGATTTCTTTCTCTTGCCTGATTGCCCTAGCCAGAACTTCCAACACTATGTTGAATAGGAGTGGTGAGAGAGGGCATCCCTGTCTTGTGCCAGTTTTCAAAGGGAACTTTTCCAGTTTTTGCCCATTCAGTATGATATTAGCTGTGGGTTTGTCATAAATAGCTCTTATTATTTTGAGGTACGTTCCATCAATACCGAATTTATTGAGCGTTTTTAGCATGAAGGGCTGTTGAATTTTGTCAAAAGCCTTTTCTGCATCTATTGAGATAATCATGTGGTTCTTGTCTTTGGTTCTGTTGATATGCTGGATTACGTTGATTGATTTGCGAATGTTGAACCAGCCTTGCATCCCAGGGATGAAGCCCACTTGATCATGGTGGATAAGCTTTT
>NW_022294705.1:0-8508 GCF_002776525.5 Piliocolobus tephrosceles | reverse complement strand
AGTTCAACCATTATGGAAAACAGTATGGCGATTCCTCAAGGATCTAGAACTAGATGTACCATATGACCCAGCCATCCCACTACTGGGTATATACCCAAAGGATTATAAATTTTGCTACTACAAAGACACATGCACACGTATGTTTATTGCGGCACTATTCACAATAGCAAAGACTTGGAATCAACCCAAATGTCCATCAGTGACAGACTGGATTAAGAAAATGGGGCACATATACACCATGGAATACTATGCAGCCATAAAAAAGGATGAGTTTGCGTCCTTTGTAGGGACATGGATGCAGCTGGAAACCATCATTCTTAGCAAACTATCACAAGAAGAGAAAACCAAACACCGCATGTTCTCACTCATAGGTGGGAACTGAACAATGAGCTCACTTGGACTCGGGAAGGGGAACATCACACAATGGGGCCTGTCATGGGGAGGGGGGAGGGGGGAGGGATTGCATTGGGAGTTATACCTGATATAAATGATGAATTGATGGGTGCTGATGAGTTGATGGGTGCTGCACACCAATATGGCACATGTATACATATGTAACAAACCTGCACGTTATGCACATGTACCCTAGAACTTAAAGTATAATAAAAAATAAAATAAAATAAATAAATAAATAAAGAGAAACAAGTGGAAAATTAACTATATTTATAAATAGGAAAAAAAAAGAATATGCTGTAGTGCAGCACACCAACATGGCACAAGTATACATATGTAACAAACCTGCATGCTATGCACATGTACCCTAGAACTTAAAGTATAATAAAAAAATTAAAAAATGAAGAAAGGAAACAAAATGAGAGATATTACAAGGGAGTGACTCTCCTGAAATACTATGAACATAAACTAGAAGATCTAAAAGCGATGAATAAATTTCTGGAAAGACACAAACCTCCTAGATTAAATCAGGGACAATTAGATATCCTGAACAGACCAATAACAAGCATTGAGATTGAAATTGTAGTTTAAAAAATTATGGTAAATAAAAAATTACCAACCAAAAACGTCCAGGACCAGATGGATTCACAGCAGAATTCTAGCAGACATTCAAATAAAAATCGATACCATCCTTTTGAAACTATTCCATAAAATAGAGAAAGGAGGAACCCTCCCTAACTTATTCTATGAAGCCAACATTACCCTAATGCCAAAACCAGGAAAGGACATAACCGAAAAGGAAAACTACAGACCAGTATCCTTGATGAACATAGATGCTGAAATCCTTAACTTAATACTAGCTCACCAAATCCAACAACATATCAAAAAGACAAACCACCATGATCAAGTGGTTTCATAGGTAAAAGCCATATTTATATTTAGGGTAAAGAGGAACATGGAGAATGTGACATCCCTTCCCAATATAAGAATTGTAGTAACCAACTGTTTCCAATAGAGGATAATTCTTCTCAGCAGAGCATTGTCACTTTCTGGATGGCCAGTGTCATGGCAGCAGGGCTGAGGAGCTGGGGTGAAAGCACTAGATACTCTACTTCTGGAGCACTATTGTTCCCTCCAGAATTTCAGAAAAAAAGTAGGGACAACTTTGAGGAGAAAGCTAGTTTCTGCTAACAGCATCGTAGACTTGCACCAACCTGGTTGAGTTACAAACATAAATGATAGACAAAATGTTTAGCACACAGGATGCAATATGTGGTGTTTTCCTTCTCTGTCTTTTACAGCGGAATTTTCATCTGTATAAGAAAGTAATGATGAATTGATGGGTGCTGACGAGTTGATGGGTGCAGCACACCAACATGGCACATGTATACATATGTAACAAACCTGCACGTTATGCACATGTACCCTAGAACTTAAAGTATAATAAAAAAGAAAGAAAAAAGAAAGTAAATAGATTAGTGGTCTCCACTTTGGCTCCCATGTTCAGCTGCAATTTCTTCTTTAGAACAGGTAGACACTGTTTTATCTGATTGGTGGCATAACTTGGCTAAAGTTGTGGTGTGTTGGTCACGCAGAAAAGATTATCCAGGACGGGGAAGGAATGGAGTTTTGGGTTTGGGGCTTTGTTGACTGCCAGATTGCTCTACAGACCAGTGAAAAGTCTCTGCGTCCAAACACCTATTACACTGTCTCCTGAAGAGAAGGTCCAATACCTTATAAATTACAAGATTCAAAATATTATTCAAAATAATCCCTCTTGTCTTCAAATACACATTTCCTCCAAAACTTAAAACATACAGAAAGAAAATGCAAAACTCCGCAAAATTTAACAAACACTCCAGGCCATTATTTCAACTTTGCCATGAACAATTCAGGGAAATGAAAACCCAGGTGCTATTTTCTATCTGACTAACTTATGTTTTGGTACTTGGCACTTGTGTGTCTACTCTCATAACAAGCAACTATGTGGTGATTAAAAATTAAATGTATTGCCTTGTTTGAAGAGCTGCTGTTCAGAGGATTGCATTGGAAAGCACTTACCTGAAAGGAGAGCTAATGTTCTGTTAGCGGTGGAGAGCAGAGTGATTTCCATTTGCTCTGTGCATATCACTGAAGAGGTACTAAACTGTAAATGCGCACTGTCCATTTATGGGGTTTATGTATGCAATTTCTGCAGAAATTGTCTTTGTAAATGGAATTGAAAATTATCCTTGCACTTATTCCACAGCCTTTTCTCATCTCCAGCAAGTGAAAATGAGCCTTCGGGTCTCAAAATATCTCCTGTGTGTTTGATTTTGTTGGGCAAATTTGAAATGATCATCCAGCTCCAGAGTTGGTAAAAACAAAATGGTTTTCTTCTTATTGACTGAGCAAATGATATTCTTAAAAATGATGTCCTTACATTACTTATCATATGACATAAATTCCAGGGAAGGACCATGGGAATTATAGTCAAGCATAACAAACTTTTTACTCTCTGCTCTTTACTGGCTGGATAATACAGGGTAAATTATTTAAATTCACTGAACCTAAATTTTCTCATATATAAAGTGAAATTGAAAATATTTTCCCCAAATTTCTGCTTCCAGAAAATGTGACCCACTAACCTAAAACTTGAGAAGCATGGTAGTGCATACAAAACAAAATTCTAAGCCTGACAACCAACTGATTGGACCTTTTCTCTCAGTCAAGAGCATTCCAAAATTAACCTGAAAAATCAGTTAATGTCATAATGTGAAGGAGGAATCAGACACCCTTTACACCCTCCATTTTTTGGAATTCAAACAGAGCTGACCAGTATCAGCATTAAAACAGAGATCTTAAGACTAACAAAAAAGACTATTTGTCGCAATAAGATACACAATTCCAACCTAATTCTAGTATAGTATCACACGACAGATAGCAGGCACTGAAACAAATCAAAATATTTCATCCCAAAATATATCTTACTAAGTCTTTTCAGGAAAGTCAGGCACATTTTAAGGTCTGATAAAAAGACATTTACCATTTACCATCCATTTCCTCTGAAGTCTTCTCCCGTGAGGCTTCACCTGCATAACAAGAGCCTTGGTTTCCACAACCCTCCTTGTCTTAACCCCAAGCATTTCTTTCTGCCGACTTCAACTCTTCAAGCAAAACTTAACTCTTTCAACCAATTGCCAGTCAGGAAAACTTGGAATCCACCTACGAATTGGAAGCCAACCTGCCTCCTTTAAGATGTCTCACCTTTCTAAACCAAACCAATGTACACATTACATGGATTGATTGCTGTCTGCCTGTAACTTCTGCCCCCCACCCCTTAATGTATAAAATCAAGCTGTGACCTTACTTCCTTGAGCACATGTTCTCAGGACCTCCTGAGACTATGGTGTGGGCATCTCCTCAACTTTGGCAAAATAAACTTTCAAAATTGAAAAAAAAAAAAGAATATGCTGTAAAAGAAATATCCTCTGATGAAAAACAGAAGAAGACTTTCTGTGAAATTTCTCTTTGTCACTTGAAGTCCACTCGCATAGTTAAGCTTCTGTTTTCATTGAGCAGTATTCTAATATTGTTTTTGTTTAGTCTGTGAAGTGATATGCTGGAGCGCTGTGAGGCTTTCAGTGGAAAAGGAAACATCTTCAGATACATACTGGAGAGAAGATTTTCGAGGAGCTGCTTTGTGACATGTGCACTCCACTCACAGGGTTATACTTATTTTCTCCTGGAAGATTGGGGAATCCCGTTTGGAGAAAAAGCTACAAGGTGACAGTCAGGAATATATGGACTGCTATGGTGAAAAAGGAAATATCATCAGACAAAAACTGGAAAGTAGCTTTCTGTGAAACTGCGTTGTGGTAGATATGTCTCTTCACCTCCCATAGATAAAACTTTCTTCTATTATGCAGTTTTGAAACTGCATAATGGACGGAAACACGAAGGGACATTAGGGAGCACCTTCAGGCCTATGGGGAAATAGGTGATAGTGTCTCATAAAAACTGGAGAGAAGGTTTCTGAGAAACTGCTTTGTGATGTGTTCATTCCACTCAGGGAATTATATCTCTTTCCTCATAAGGCAGTTTTTCAACACTGTTTATGTAAAACTGAAAAGTTTGGAAGCTCTGTCTTTGAGGAATTTGTTAAGGGATATGAAGTGGTTCCCCTGGGCTTGTGGTGAGAAAGCAAACGTCTTCCGATGAAAACTGCAGAGAAGCCTTCAGAACAACTGCTTGTTGTCTGTGTAATCACCTCATAGAGTTAAATCATTCTTTGATTTGAGCAGTTTGATATCTCTGTTTCTGTGGAACCTGAGCAAGGACATTTGGGAATGCTCTCAAGAATATGTGAAAAAGAAATACCCTCCAATAAAAAAGACAAGGAAACACTCTGTGCTACTATTCTAGGTCAGGTGAATTCCACTTGCCTAGTTAAGCTTTTGCTTTCATTGAGCAGTATTCTTGCACTCTTTTAGGTGAGTCAGCTAAGGGATACTCAGGAGAGTTTTGACGCTTACGGTGAAAACGAAAATATTTTCAGACAGATACTGGAGAGAAGATATCTGAGGAGCTGCTTTATGATGTGTGAATTCCACTTATAGAGTTTTAGTTTACTTCTCATAGAGTATTGCGGAATCCCATTTGAGGAAAATGCTACCAGGGGAAATTCGAGAGTATCTGGATGGCTATGGTGAAAAAGGAAATATACTCAGAAAAAAACTGGAAAGAAGCTTTCTGTCTGACTTCGATGTGAAAGATATATCTATTCATTTCACACAGAGAACATTTTCTTTATATTATGCAGTTTTGAAACTGCGTCATGGACAGATTCACGAAGGGACATTTGGAGCACATTCAGGCGTACAGTGTAGAAGGAGATATCATCAGAAAAAAACTGGAGGGAAGCTTTTGAGAAACTGCTCTGTGGTGTGTGCATTCCACTGAGGGAGTTATACCTCTTTCATCATAAGGCATTGTTTGAACAAGGTTCTTCTAAAAGTGAAAAAGTGATATATTTCAGCGCATTGAAAACTATCGTAAAAAGTGAAATATCCTGAAATGAAACCCAGAAAAAAGCCTTCCAAGAAAATGCTCTCTAACGTCTGCATTGATTTCAGAGAGTTAAAGCTTACACTACATTTCCCAGTTTGGAAACTCTGTCTTTGAGAAATCTTTGAGCTGTTATTAAGAGGCACCCCTGGGCTTGTCGTGAGTAAGGAAATGACTTCTGATGAAAACTGGAGAGAAGCTTTCAGTGCAGCTGCTTTGTGATGTGTGTATTCATCTCGTAGAGTTGCATCATTCTTTGGATTGAGCAGTTTGAAATCGCTGTTTCTGTGGAACCTGAGAAAGAACACTTGGGAACACTGATAAGAATGTGCTGAAAAAGTAATATCCTCCGATGAAAACCAGAAGGAAACATTTGGTGAAACCACTCTAGGTCATCTCAAGTCCACTCACACAATTAAGCTTCCATTTCCATAAAAGTATCCTAACGCTGTTTTATGTGAGTCAGCTAAGGGATAATCGGGAGCCCTTTGAGGCTAATGGTAAAAGTGGAAATACAATCAAATAGATACTCGAAAGGAGATTTATGAAGAAATGTTTGTGACGTATGCATTTCCCACACAGAGTTACACTTTTCTTCTCATAGGTTTTTATAGAATCCCTCTGGGAGCAATAGCTACCGGGGAAATTCAGAAGTGTATTTACTGCTATGAAGGAAAAGGAAATATCCTCAGAGAAAAACTGGAAAGAAACTTTCTGTGAAACTGCTTTGTGACAGATATGTCTATTCATCTAACTTAGATGAAACCGTCTTTCTATTACGCAGTTTTGAAACTGCATCATAGACGGATTCGTGAAGGGACCTTCAGGAGCACGTACAGCCTGGTGGGAAAACAAGAGATATGTTCAGATAAAAATTGGTGAGAAACTTTCTGAGAACTGCTTTGTGATGTCTGCGTTCCACTCAGGGAGTTATACCTCTCTTCTCACAAGGCAGTGTTTGAACACTGTTCCTGTAAAAGTGAAAAACAGATATTTTGCAGCGTATTGAAGACTACAGCAAAAATTGAAATATCCAAAAATAAAACCTAGAAAAAAAGTTCCAAAAAACTGCTCTCTGACGTGTACATTCATTTCAGAGTGTTAAAGCTTACACTAAGTCGCCCAGTTTGGAAACTCTGTCTTTGAGGAAATTGTGAAGGGATATTAGGTGACACCCAGAGGCTTGCGGTGAGAAAGGAAACGTCTTCTGATGAAAACTGGAGAGAAACTTTCAGAGCAGCTGCAAGTGATGTGTGTATTCATCTCACAGAGTTAAAGTGTTCTTTGGATTCAGCAGTTTTAAATCGCTGTTTCTGTGATACCTGAGAAAGGACATTTGGGAAAGCTCTTAATAATATGCTGAAAAGATATTTCTCAAAAGAAGATATTCATACAGCCAACGGACACATGAAAAAATGCTCATCATCACTCGCCATCAGAGAAATGCAAATCAAAACCACAATGAGATACCACCTCACACCAGTTAGAATGGCAATCATTAAAAAGTCAGGAAACGTCACAAGAAGAGAAAACCAAACACCGCATATTCTCACTCATAGGTGGGAACTGAACAATGAGCTCACTTGGACTCGGGAAGGGGAACATCACACAATGGGGCCTATCATGGGGAGGGGGGAGGGGGGAGGGATTGCATTGGGGAGTTATACCTGATATAAATGATGAATTGATGTGTGCTGACGAGTTGATGGGTGCAGCACACCAACATGGCACATGTATACATATGTAACAAACCTGCACGTTATGCACATGTACCCTAGAACTTAAACTATAATAATAAAAAAAAAAATGTCAGGAAACGGCCAGGTGCAGCTCCTTGATCCGAGCCGGATCCTGAGCGGGGAACACAGATTGAAGTGGCTGTAGCGGCGGCGGCCCCGCCCAGGGTCTCCCTTGTAGAGGCTACCTCGTCTCTGTGGGCTGATCAGCAGTGCTCTAGTGGGCCCGGGCACCACTGCGAGGAGCTAGCACTGGGAGGTGGCGGCCCGTGATCCTTCGTTTTAAAACACCAAATGAGGTGGGGCGGAGCAAGATGGCCGAATAGGAACAGCTCCAGTCTCCATCTCCCTGCGCGAGCGACACAGAAGACCGGTGATTTCTGCATTTTCAACTGAGGTACTGGGGTCATCCCACTCGGGAGTGCCAGACAATCGGTGCTGGTCAGCTGTTGCAGCCTGACCAGCGAGAGCTGAAGCATGGCGAGGCATCGCCTCACCTGGGAAGTGCAAGGGGGAAGGGAGTCCCTTTTCCAAGCCAGGGGAACTGAGACACACAACACCTGGAAAATCGGGTAACTCGCACCCCAATACTTTGCTGTAAGCACACCGGCACACCAGGAGAATATATCCCACACCTGGCCGGGAGGGTCCCACGCCCATGGAGCCTCCATCCTTGCTAACAAAGCAGTCTGTGGCAATCTAAAAGCAAGACAGCAGCGAGGCTGGGGGAGGGGTGCTCACCATCGCTGAGGAATAAGTAGGTAAACAAAGCCGATGGGAAGCTCAAATTGAGTGGAGCTCACAGCAGCTCAAGGAAACCTGCCTGTCTCTGTAGACTCCGCCTCTGGGGACAGGGCTCAGCTAAAGCAGCAGAGGCCTGTGCAGACGGGAACGACTCTGTCTGACAGCTTTGAAGAGAGCAGTGGATCTCCCAACACGGAGATTGAGATCTGAGAAGGGGCAGTCTGCCTGCTCAAGTGGGTCCCTGACCCCTGAGTAGCCTAACTGGGAGACATCCCCCACTAGGGGCAGTCTGACACCCCACACCTCACAGGGTAGAGCACACCCCTGAAAGGAAGCTTCCAAAGCAAGAATCAGACAGGTGCACTCGCTGTTCAGCAATATTCTATCTTCTGCAACCTCTGCTGCTGATAGCCAGAGAAACAGGGTCTGGAGTGGACCTCAAGCAATCTCCAACAGACCTATAGCTGAGGGTCCTGACTGGCAGAAGGAAAACTATCAAACAGGAAGGACACCTATACCAAAACCCCATCAGTACATCACCATCATCAAAGACCAGAGACAGATAAAACCACAAAGATGGGGGAAAAGC
>NW_022294704.1:0-4801 GCF_002776525.5 Piliocolobus tephrosceles | reverse complement strand
ACTGAACAATGAGCTCACTTGGACTCGGGAAGGGGAACATCACACACTGGGGCCTATCATGGGGAGGGGGGAGGGGGGAGGGATTGCATTGGGGAGTTATACCTGATATAAATGATGAATTGATGGGTGCTGACGAGTTGATGGGTGCAGCACACCAACATGGCACATGTATACATATGTAACCTGCACGTTATGCACATGTACCCTAGAACTTAAAGTATAATAAAAAAAAAAAAAAAAAGAACAGAAATCATAACAAACAGTCTCTCAGACCACAGTGCAATCAAATTAGAGCTCAGGATTAAGAAACTCATTCAAAACCACACAATTCCATGGTAACTGAACAACCTGCTCCTGAATGACTACTGGTTAAATAACGAAATGAAGGCAGAATAAGTTCTTTGAAACCAGAGAGAACAAAGACACGATGTACCAGAATCTCTGGGACACAACTAAAGCAGTGCTTAGACGGAAATTTATAGCACTAAATGCCCGCAAGAGAAAGTGGGAAGGATCTAAAATCGACATCTACCATCACAATTAAAAGAACTAGAGAATCTAGAGCAAACAAATTCAAAGGCTAGCAGAAGACAAGAAATAACTAAGATCAGAGCAGAACTGAATGAGATAGAGGCACGAAAAAACCTTCAAAAAAATCAATGAATCCAGGAGCTGGGTTTTCTGAAAAGATTAACAAAATAGATAGACTGCTAGCCAGACTAATAAAGAAGAAAAGAGAGAAGAATCAAATAGACACAATAAAAAATGATAGAGGGGATATCACCACTGATCCCACAGAAATACAAACGAACATCAGAGAATACTATAAACACCTCTATGCAAATAAACTACAAAATCTAGAAGAAATGGATAAATTCCTGGACACATACACCCTCCCAGGAATAAACCAGGAAGAAGTTGAATCCCTGAGTAGACCAATAACAAGTTCCGAAATTGAGGCAGTAATTAATAGCCTACCAACCAAAAAAAGTCCAGGACCAGATGGATTCACAGCCAAATTCTACCAGAGGTACAAACAGGAGATGCTACCAGTCCTTCTGAAACTATTCCAAACAATAGAAAAAGAGGGACTCTTCCCTAATTCATTTTACGAGGCCAGTATCACCCTGATACGAAACCCTGGCAAAGACATAACAAAAAAAGAAAATTTCAGGCCAATATCCTTGATGAACATCGATGAGAAAATCCTCAATAAAATCCTGGCAAACCGAATCCAGAAGTACATCAAAAAGCTTATCCACCATAATTGAGTCAGCTTCATCCCTAGGATGCAAGCCTGGTTCAACATATGCAAATCAATAAACGTAATCCATTACACAAACAGAACCGATGACAAAAACCACATGATTATCTCAATAGACGCAGAAAAGGCCTTTGATAAAATTCAACATCCTTCAGGCTAAAAACTCTCAGTAAACTGGGTACTGAGGGAACGTATCTCAAAATTATAAGAGCTATTTATGACAAACCCACATCTAATATCATATCAAATGGTCAAAAGCTGAAAGCATTCCCTTTGAAAACCAGCACAATAAAACGATGCCCTCTCTCACCACTCCTATTCAACATAGTATTGGAAATTCTGGCCAGGGCAATCAGGCAAGAGAAAGAAAGGGTATTCAAATAGGAGGAGAGGAAGTCAAATGTCTCTGTTTGCAGATTACATGATTGTATATTTAGAAAACCCTGTCTCAACCCAAAATCTCCTCAAGCTGATGAGCAACTTCAGCAAAGTCTCAGGATACAAAACAGTGTGCAATAATCACAAGCATTCCTATACAACAATAATAGAAAAACAGAGAGCCAAATCGTGAGTAAACTCCCATTCACAATTGCTACAAAGAGAATAAAATACTATGAATACAACTTACAAGGGATGTGAAGGGCCTCTTCAAGGAGAACTATAAACCACTGCTCAAGAAAATAAGAAAGGGCACAAACAAACAGAAAAACATTTCATTCTTGTGGAAAGGAAGAATCAATATCACGAAAATGGCCATACACCCCAAAGTAATTTACAGATTCAATGCTATCCCCATTAAGCTACCATTGACTTTCTTCACAGAGTTAGAAAAAACTACTTTAAATTTCATACGGAACCAAAAAAGAGCCCACATAGCCAAGAAAATCCTAAGCAAAAAGAACAAAGCTGGAGGCATCACGCTACCTGACTTCAAACTATACTACAAGACCACAATAACCAAAACAGCATGGTACTGACACTAAAACAAATATATAGACCAATGGAACAGAACAGAGGCCTCAGAAATAATACCACACATCTACAACCATCTGATCTTTGACAAACCCGACAAAAACAAGGAATGGGGAAAGGATTCCTTATTTAATAAACTATGTTGGGAAAACTGGCTAGCCATATGCAGAAAATTGAAACTGGACCCCTTCCTTACATCTTATACAAAAATTAACTAAAGATGGATTAAAGACTTAAGCATAAAACCTAAAACCATAAAAACCCTAGAAGAAAACCTAGGTAATACCATTCAGGACATAGGCATGGGCAAAGACTAAACACCAAAAGTAATGGCAACAAAAGCCAAAATTGACAAATGGGATCTAATTAAACTAATGAGCTTCTGCACAGCAAAATAAACTATCATCAGAGTAAACAGGCAACCTACAGGATGGTTGAAAATTTTTGCAATCTATCCATCTGACAAAGGGCTAGTATTCAGAATTGATAAGGAACTTAAACAAATTTATAAGAAAAAACAAAGCCCCAGCAAAAGTGGGCAAAGGATATTAGCAGACACTTCTCAAAAGAAGACATTTATGCAGCCAACAACATATGAAAAAAAGCTCATCATCACTGGTCATTAGAGAAATGCAAATCAAAACCACAATGAAATACCATCTCATGCCAGTTAGAATGGCCACCATTAAAATGTCAGGAATCAACAGATGCTGGGGAGGATGTGGAGAAATAGGAACACTTTTTTTTTTAAGATGGAGTCTCGCTCTGTCGCCCAGGCTGGAGTGCAGTGGCACGATCTTGGCTCACTAGGAACACTTTTACATTGTTTTTGGGAGTGTACATTAGTTCAACCATTATGGAAGACAGTGTGGCAATTCCTCAAGGATCCAGAACCAGAAATATCATTTGACCCAGCAATTCCATTACTGAGTATACACCCAAAGAATTATAAATCATTCTACTATTAAGACACATGCACACGTATGTCTACTGCAGCACTATATACTATAACAAAGACTTGGAACAAACCCAAATGCCCATCAATGATAGACTGGATACAGAAAATGTGGCACATATACACCATGGAATACTATGCAACCATAAAAAAGAATGAGCTTGTGTCCTTTGCAGGGACATAGATGAAGCTGGAAACCATCATCCTCAGCAAACTATCACAAAAACAGAAAACCAAACACCATACGTTCTCACTCATAAGTGGGAGCTGAACAATGAGAACACATGGACACGAGCAGGGGAACATCACATACCAGGGCATGTTGGGGGGTGAGGGGAAAAGGGAGGGAGAGCTTTAGGACAAACACCTAATACATGCAGAGCTTAAAACCTAGATGATAGGTTGATGGGTGCAGCAAGCCACCATGGCACGTGTATACCTATGTAACAAACCTGCACTTTTAGCACATGTATCCCAGAACTTAAAGTAAAATTTAAAATAAATAAAGAAAGGAAGAAAACAGCAGAGCAAGAAAATCATATATAGATAAAGCCAGAGACACAATGAGACTGTCATTCTCTAGATCAAACACTGTCACATGTCATCATACTTGTAACCCAAAGTATCCTAACTTACAGTTTAGGGACAGAGCTACATACTGTGAAAAGGGGCCACTTCCAATGAATAATTTTAAAATCTTAGTATCTCTAGATGTAAGTCATCTCTGTCTATCTATCTATCTATCTATCCATCCATCTCAATATATCTACCTACCTATCTATATTATCTGTTTTATTCCCAATTTACAAATCAAACTAAATTGAAGACTGTTACTCTCCTTAGTTTTTAAGATACATCAGAGACACATTTGGGTGTGAGCTATGCCTCCAAATCTTCTGTAGTCACTAATTATTGAGATTCTTTTGGATAGAAACATGTTACCCAAAAAATAATACTGTGAACACTCAAGTGTTTAAAGCTTGTTTTCTACAAACAGCATAAATTAATAATTTTGAATTTTTGTGATTAGATAAAAAATAAAATTATTAAAACAATATATACACTTAATACATGTGATGCATTCTGATATTTTCTATTTACTTAACTGTTACATACAATCTACTAAAAGATTCTATAATCCACTCACTAGTAGGTTTGTAACCTGCATTTTGAAAAGTCACTGATAAATTACTCTATTGTTTTTGAAAGAAAATAATCCTCTCAAGAAATAAAAGGATGACTTGTCATGTTGCAAAGAGTATAATATAATGAAAGGAAAACAGATTCATTTACAGTCTTTCAGTTTTCTGCACAAGTGGACTATGAGATGACCATTTAGAGTAAATTTTTACTAAATCATCATTTTTCTTTCTTTTTTTTTTTTTTATTATACTTTAAGTTCTAGGGTACATGTGCATAACGTGCAGGTTACATATGTATACATGTGCCATGTTGGTGAGCTGCACCCATCAACTCGTCAGCACCCATCAATTCATCATTTATATCAGGTATAACTCCCCAATGCAATCCCTCCCCCCTCCCCCCTCCCCATGATAGGCCCCGGTGTGTGATGTTCCCCTTCCCGAGTCCAAGTGAGCTCATTGTTCAGT
>NW_022294703.1:0-2101 GCF_002776525.5 Piliocolobus tephrosceles | reverse complement strand
TCAGGGGCAAAGGGGATTTGGATTAAACAGATCTAATAGGATTCTTACTGAAGACAGGCCAAGAAATCATCTGGAGGGTGGTGGGAGATTACAAATTTGATCAGATATCAAAGGTGATCAGTATTGAGAGTGGGGGATTCTTTGCAAATTTCTTCCTAAACCTGAGAGATGGGGGCCAGACTAGGAAAAACACTGAAGGCTGAGGCCTAGAGGAGGCCTAGAGGATCCTGACTACAGTTTGCACAAGGGGAGAGGCTTTGTAAATATAAACATGCATTCAGCAATATTACTGAGTACCGATGCATACTTATAAAAATACTGAAAGGAAATATAAGAAAATGTTTAAAAAATTGTTAGTGGCTTTATCTTATGTAATTTAAATATATATATAAAATTAAGGTATACTTTGAACACAAGCTAACACATTCAAAGAGTTAAGTATACATATGATAATACATAATAGTTACAAAATAAGCAAGGTCTTCCTGAAAACGATTTTAGAATTTCCAAGGTTTATTACTTAGCATTTTATTGGCAGCCTTTAACTTCTTCTACTGCCCATTCGTTGCCCATTTTATCAAAAATTCCTCAAGTGGATGTACTGGAATGGAAGAAACACTGACTCTTTCCTTCAAAGAAGGAAACAAAAAACCTTGTTTGACAACCCTGATCAAACAAGACAAGAATCAAGTGGCCAGTGGTAAAGAAAGTTGGTCAAACTAACGAACGACATTTTAGATTAAAAGTGACTTTTATTTAACCCAATTATTCTTACCCTATGCTCACAAAGTTGAGTTTAAGGTAGTTGGATGCAGATGGTCACTCCATTCCAAAGCCTGGGTCCAAATACCCTGTTTCCAGGAGGAGCCAGCTTTCTTCAGAAGTGGCAAGAGCATTGCAAAGTACTGAGGAAAACTTTTTTTGAAGTATCTTTTTTCATCATTCCATATTTTACTCTTTATAATTGCAACTGCTCTCCCTATACATGTCTCTTTTGAGACTTCTCACTTCTCTAAGGTGCTATTGTTCCTGCTCATCTTTTTTTTTATATATATAGCATATCCCTCCTTATTGTGCTGAAAAGGCTTCTGACTTGCTGTTCTTGCCAGGAAACATTTCTGCAGTGCGATTGGAGTGGAACAACTTACCGAGTGTCAGGGCAAGTCTTTACATTTGTTTTATGCTTAGGACACAACACAGAAGATAATTTTCTAAGTTAAAGATTGTATGATTTTGTCTTGACTTCAGAAACTGGTCATAGTTTTTATTTTAGTTTCTAAGAACCTCAGAGCTGAACTTGAAACAACTTTAGTAAATCCAATGAGACATTTGTTATTTATCCTTTTTAAAAAAGACTTCTCTAATTTAAATCATTTTATTATTGCTCTAAATTTGCCAGATTCGTTTTAGAGTTTTATAAACTGTTTTAAAACTAGTTTACAGCCAGGAGCGGTGGCTCACGCCTGTAATCCCAGCACTTTGGGAGGCCGAGGCAGGAGGATCACGAGGTCAGATCAAGACCATCCTGGCTAACACGGTGAAACCCTGTCTCTACTAAAAAATACAAAAAATTAGCCGGGCGTGGTGGCGGGTGCCTGTGGTCCCAGCAACGCGGGAGGCTGAGGCAGGAGAATGGTGTGAACACCAGAGGCAGAACTTGCGGTGAGCTGAGGGGCGCCACTGCACTCCAGCCTGGGCAAGATCCAGACTCCGTCTCAATAAATAAATAAATAAATAAAATAAAAATAAACTAGTTTACATTAAGTTGGAATACAGTTAGCCAAATTAATACAAACATGTTTTATTGCACTTCTCTTTATTCACAGATATGGCCTTTTTTTCTTTTATTTACAAATGAAATGTTTATGACAACCCAGGTGAAACAAGTCTATTGGTACCATTTAATAAACAGCCTGTGCTCACTTTGTGTCTTGGTTTCACATTTTGGTAATCCTCACAATTTTTTAAATATTTCATTATTATTGTATTTGTTATGGTGATCGTTGATCAGTGATCATTAATGTTATGGGAGGCGGAGTTTGCAGTGAGCAGAGGTCACTCCATTGCACTCCAACCTGGGCAACAGAGTGAGACTCCATCT
>NW_022294702.1:0-1601 GCF_002776525.5 Piliocolobus tephrosceles | reverse complement strand
TTTTCTTTTGGTTTCTCTTCTCGCTTCATTTCATTCATTTGATCCTCAATCGCTGATACTCTTTCTTCCAGTTGATCGAGTCGGTTACTGAAGCTTGTGCATTTGTCACGTATTTCTCGTGACATGGTTTTCATCTCTGTCATTTCGTTTATGACCTTCTCTGCATTAATTAGTCTAGCTGTCAATTCTTCCACTTTTTTTTCAAGATTTTTAGTTTCTTTGCGCTGGGTACGTAATTCCTCCTTTAGCTCTGAGATGTTTGATGGACTGAAGCCTTCTTCTCTCATCTCATCAAAATCATTCTCTGACCAGCTTTGATCCGTTGCTGGTGATGGGCTGTGCTCCTTTGCAGGAGGAGATGCACTCTTATTTTTTGAATTTCCAGCTTTTCTGCCCTGCTTTTTCCCCATCTTTGTGGTTTTATCTGTCACTGGTCTTTGATGATGGTGACGTACTGATGGGGTTTTGATATGGGTGTCCTTCCTGTTTGATAGGTTTCCTTCTGACTGTCAGGACCCTCAGCTATAGGTCTGTTGGAGATTGCTTGAGGTCCACTCCAGACCCTGTTTGCCTGGGTATCAGCAGCAGGGGTTGCAGAAGATAGAATATTGCTGAACAGCGAGTGCACCTGTCTGATTCTTGCTTTGGAAGCTTCCTCTCAGGGGTGTACTCCACCCTGTGAGGTGTGGGGTGTCAGACTGCCCCTAGTGGGGGATGTCTCCCAGTTAGGCTACTCAGGGGTCAGTGACCCACTTGAGCAGGCAGACTGCCCCTTCTCAGATCTCAACCTCCGTGTTGGGAGATCCACTGCTCTCTTCAAAGCTGTCCGACAGAGTTGTTCGCGTTTCACAGGCTTCTACTCCTTTAGCTGAGCCCTGTTCCCAGAGGCGCAGTCTACAGAGACAGGCAGGTTTCCTTGAGCTGCTGTGAGCTCCACCCTGTTCCAGCTTCCCAGCGGCTTTAGTTACCTACTTAAGCCTCAGCGATGGCGGGCGCCCCTCCCCCAGCCTCGCTGCTGCCTTGCGGTTAGATTGCCGCAGACTGCTGTGTTAGCAAGGAGAGAGGCTCCGTGGGTGTGGGACCCTCCTGGCCAGGTGTGGGATACAATCTCCGTTGTGCCGGTGTTACAGCGCAGTATTGGGGTGGAAGTTACCCGATTTTCCAGGTGTTGTGTGTCTCAGTTCCCCTGGCTAGGAAAAGGGACTCCCTTCCCCCTTGCGCTTCCCAGGTGAGGCGATGCCTCGCCCTGCTTCAGCTCTCGCTGGTCGGGCTGCAGCAGATGACCAGCACCGATTGTCCGGCACTCCCAAGTGAGATGACCCCAGTACCTCAGTTGAAAATGCAGAAATCGCCGGTCTTCTGTGTCGCTCGCGCTGGGAGATGGAGACTGTAGCTGTTCCTATTCGGCCATCTTGCTCCGCCCCCCCAGAAAGCTTCCTAATAGTTTTTATCTGAGGATATCTCCTTTTTCACCATAGGACTAAATGCGCTCCCAAATATCTCATTGCAGATTCCGCAATGACAGTGTTAGCACATTACTCAATGAGAACAATGGTGTAACTCTGTACGATGAATTCGCACATCACAAAGCAGTTTCTCAG
>NW_022294701.1:0-2389 GCF_002776525.5 Piliocolobus tephrosceles | reverse complement strand
CTGTACTATTCCCATGTTACAGACGCTTAGAAAGATCCAGTGACCGATCTAAGGTGGGAGAGCTGAACGGTCAGATCTCACCTCCTGCCACATTTTTCTCATCCTCTGCTGCCACCGGGCCCTCTCTCCTTTTAGATGTTGAGCATATTCGTCTCTCTCTAGCTGGGCTTGTTGAAGAGACTTCCTCATCTGCAAGAATGGGCACAGAAGTTAGGAAGGGCTGTCACTGGTCTTCACCTGCTCCTGGCCACTGGGATCGTTTTCCTTCCACATCTCTCCCTCTGCAAAACCTCACCCGTGTCAGGCGTTCTCTCAGCCGTGCCTTCTCCTGTATGGACTGCTCTAACTGCCACTCAATAAGTGCTCGACTGCGGCTTGAGAACTGGATGGTGAAGAGTGAGAAGTTTCCATTTGGTGAGCCCGGGCCATTCCATACAGTGCCCCTTAAAAGGGCTAGGGCTAGGCTCAATATACAACTCGGTCAGTAAAGATCAAGGCATTTCCAAGCCCGTGGTCTGGTTTTTAAAAGAACTCAGTAAAGTTGGAAGCGACAGGGAAAGAGATCGAATTTACAGCTGGCTAACAGAGGCCCAGAGAGATCAGATCATATTGCTATTGTTATTACTGTTATTATTACCACTGTCTGAACCTTTATGGAGTGCTTCACCAGGTACCATGCTAGCAATCCCATTTAATCCTCGCAACCACCATAGGAGACAGTTACTATGATTCCCTCTATTGTGTAGATGAAAAATCATGGAGTATTTGAGGTTAAATGCTTGCCTAACATCACTTAGGCAGAGTTGGGATTTGAACACCCAGGTCTATCCGATTCTCTAAGCCCATTTTTCTTGTTGGGGATGGGGGCACAGATAGGAAGGGGACAATTAATCTTTTGTTTACTTTCTGAAAGGATGATATATTCGTATAGTCCAAAACTCAGAAGGTAAAGAAGGGAAGTATCTCCCAGCCACCCTGTTGCTCTCTCCTGAGTTTATTATGAACCTTGCAGACATGTTTTATGTATATTATCATAGTATGTATACACACACACACACACGCACAGTTTCCTCTCTACAGAAATGGTAACATACTAAAGGTACTCTTCTGTACCTTCACAGTACAAGTACCCAATACCCCACCTAGGACTTGGCCAAGGCCACAGCCAGGTGAGGGCAGGGCAGGCACTTGGCCTTCAAGCTCTGCGTCCAGTGCTCGCTCCCCACCGCACCCCCCAACTCACCCACAGCAGCTGACTCCTCCCCAGGCTGCCTCTAACAACCAGACACAAAAGCAGCAAGAAATGGCCATGATGCCTTCTGGGCAGGACACTCCATCCTGCAGAAGGGACCTGTAGGCTCACTCCTCCATCTGCGAAGCCGGGCTCCCAGGGGACAGGGCAGGTGGTTGAACTCACACTGATCTCCTTCTCCTCCTGTGTGGCGGGGACAGCAGAGAGAGCCTGCTCTAACTCTCCTATACACTGCACTGTATGTTGCAGGCGGCCAGACAGATCCTTGGACTCTTCTGTAATGAGAGAGTTGAGATGGGGCCCAAAGGACTCCCCCTAAAGACCTTTCAAAGTGCCAGGTTGAAGGATAACAGGGTGCCCAGATTCCCACCTTCAAAGTATCTGAGAGAACGTTCCGTGTGATACAGGTCCGTATTTAGTTTCTCTATCTGTCTATTCAATCTCTGGATTTGAACCTTTGGGGGAAAAGCCAAGCAAGTGCTGGAAGAGAAGGAAAGAAACATTCTCCGGAGGACAGGAGAAAACTTCACACCCTCCACTCACCTCTAGCTCCCTTTCAGCTTTCTGTTTCTTGTTGTTTGCCTTCTTTTCCTACAGGAAGAGGAAGACAGAGCTCTTACCAGAAGGAGGCAGAGATGGCACAGCAAGAGACATGCCCCAGAATGTCATCAATGCCCCAGGACAGGCCCACCTATGAGACCAGGTTATCAGGGACCCTGTTGGGATGGGGTGCGATCTAAGGGGTGAGCCTTCTTCCCCAGGTTGGGAGTGGGCGAGACTGGGGCCTCTACGTCTGAGTGCCCCCCAAACCCAGCGGTCATGTCGCAAGGAAACAAAGAAATCACATTACTTCTTCCAGCTGATGTTCCATTTGTTTCTTCTGTTGTTCCTGAGGGGAGAGTCAAATTAAGGTGATGGAGGGCGGCCCCCTCAACTCTATTCCCCAGGCCAGGAAGCGGTAGGCAGGGGCCAGGAATGGATTTTAAAGGCAAAGTTCTCAGACCCAATGGGAACACGAACTGGTCAACTCTCCTCAAGCTCCCAAGGACAGAGGATTTGGGTCTTTGTTGGTTTTCACTCACAGCCACAGAACTCAAAGTCTGAATGTGGAATCTCTTGAGAGGACAGTAACATAAA
>NW_022294698.1:0-3204 GCF_002776525.5 Piliocolobus tephrosceles | reverse complement strand
ACAGTAAAGTTAAAATTATGATGAGTTTAAGACTGTGACACAGGAAAAGCCGAATCTCCAAAGTCTCCTCTCACAACTCCAGCGAAGTAATCTCTGTTTGTTGTAGAAAATAATCACTTCAGTGTGAGAAAAAGCTGGGAAGCTGCCGGGGTCGAAAGGGCAATTTACCTTTACCTTGTTTCAGTAGGCCCACTTTGTTCAATGTGCCCCAAAATACATTTCAGTTGAAGATTGGAAAGATAGAAGCACTTGTTGTGAGTGGACAGAAAACCTCAAGTTCATCAGTAGCTGCAAATATCGGCCAGATAAGTCTATGAACTCTACTACATGAAAAACATTATAAGTGACTATAACAGTGTAGATAAAAGGTCTGACTGCTTTTTTAAGAAAATATTTGATAGCTGACATCTTTTAAGCCTTATCCTTACCTCTCCCCATTGTGGTCCACTTCTGGGGAAGCCGATGAGAAAGCATGGCTGCCGCCTCCTTTGAAGCCAGTGGAGATTTAAACCATGCAAGCCGTGGCTCACCTGTAAGAACCCTTGGTAGAGCTGCAACCCTAACCACAATAAACCACCTCAGCCAGCCGCTTTCCTGGCCCTTTTAAAGCTTTGTTAGGAGCAGCTGGGGAGGCCTGGCCCACCCTTCCCACAAAAGCCCCAATGTATACATATCCTTTTCATACCTTCTTGTATGTGTGGCAACATCAGTCTCAACATTCAAACTAACGTTTGAGCGGGGGTCCTTGCTGCCTTTGTAGAGCCACCAAAGTAGACCTGAAGCCTGCTGAATACTTAAGGACAGTGTATCACCAATAACCTCAAGTCTGACTTCCAATGGCTTATAATTTTTTAAGCTATGGGATGATCTCCAGGCCTCTGAATAATCATTATCACATGGAAATGGACTGCTTTTTAAGATTTCTTAAAGGAGAAGCCTCCCCAAAGTGCAGTACCTGTGACCATGGAGAAGATTAAAATGTACAGGAAAGTTCTTCCTGCAAGAGCAGAACAAGGACCAGACAGTGAACTGAAGAACTTGCTCCAACAATACACAGAGGCTTTCTTACTATTGCCCGTAGGATATCCTGTGTGTGTGTTATAGACAACTTACCACTGTTTGTTTCCAACCGCTCCTTCTCCAAAAGGCAATGTTTATGAAAAATTATATACTGCACTAAAGTTTTATTTGCCCATAAATACTGAACTGTGAGAAGCTGTCTATGAGCCTGATGAAGAAGACAGGTCATCTGGTGAGCCTCAAGATCAGAGCTAGATGTCATAGCTAGATAATACATTTAAAAAAAAATTTTTTTTGGAGAGAAAATAAGCAATTCCCAGGTTGATGAAAACATATTGGAAAAGGCATACGCTACAGAAACTTGTGCGTGGATGTTTATCTGCCCAAAAATGTTTTTAGGAGTAGCTGTTGGTTGCTTCTCTAATATCCATTTTCCTTTTTCAAATAACCCCCTGTGTATAGTAGAATCTGTGTGACTTTGAGCGATTTTATTCCATTCTTAACTCCTGGAGTGGCACATGTGTTCCAAGGCTAAGATAGTTATTCTCAGGACTCTTCTGAGAAGTTTCGTAATAGAGATGCCCTTTTCTTACTTTGGATGACATGGTGTTCAGATGGTTAACTTTGGTACTGCTATAGACCTTTTCTTACATAAGGAATACCAGCCTGAGTCTGAAGACAAAACAGAGGTTGAGGAAACCTCAGGAAAATGGAGCTGGAGCACTGACCAAATGGCACCTGAAGCCCACCCTGCCTCTGCATTTATTCATTTCCATAAGTAAAATAGTTCTTTTTTAATAAGTTAGAGTTGGGTTTTTGGTTATTTGCAATTATAAGCATCCAAAGCATTGTGGATTAAGAAAAAAGACTGAGTGATAACACATCATTTCTGACAAGGAGTCTGCATAGCTCTCTCTTCTATAATACTATAAGAAAAAATTCCATCAAATGTTAAAAGACCCATGATTATCGTCTATTACTTCTAAGGCAAAATGAAAGGAAAATTCAAATTCTGAGTTATACGTAAATGTCTACTGTGTAACTCGAATTTTAAATCTTTAAAATTAAAACTCTTATTCAACATAACTAAATTGTCAATCTTCATCTGAAATCTGCTCTTATTCTCATGATACTAGCAAATGTCACCACTAATCTTAAGGCCAGAAGCTGTGGCATCACCGTTAACCTCTTGCTTTTTTCAGGCCCCATATATAATCTATCCCTGTTGATTGTAGAATTACCACCTGAATGACCCTCACTTGTTTTCTCCCACTTGTTCAAGCTATAATTATATTCTCCCTGACTTGACTTTCAAGGTCAACACCTGTTTCTTCTAATCTGGCTTCTCCAGCACAGGCACAGCAATCTTCCCATTACTCTATTCCTCTCACTCCCTGCTTTACACCCTCCAGTGCCTTCTCGTCTCTCTACAGATAAGTACAAAGCTTTCTGACATAAGTGAGCATGATATAGAATAGAAAGCCTGAACAAGTCTAGATGTCACTTGTTTCTCTTGTCTCTTTTTGCATCAGGTGCCCCTTGTAGGCAGCACTCCAGTGTGCTTGTAGTCTCCAAGTCTGACCTGAAGCTTCTAGAAGGTCTGTTTCTCATGTTGTGACCTCTGCTTTGGAGGTGCCTCACTTTGCTTTTCCTCCTGGAAAAAACCTGTCCTCACTTCACCAACAAGTCCAATTCCTCCTATTCGCCCTAAAAGTCTATTTATGTAACCTTTATCACGATTTACAATTACAGAGTTTTTACTAGATTATGTGATTATTTGATTTATATATGTCTTCTCCAGTATGCTTTAAACTTCCTGAAGGCCGTATAGATATCCGTTTATCTGCGTTCATATAGGATTGTCTGAGGTAAAGGGGATACTCAATAAATATTTTCTAAACAAATGAATGAACATAGTCCAGGGTGAGAAGTGAAGTGCATTTATTCTTTTGATTAAGCAACAAAAATTAACCCTGTTTGAACTTCCTTCCAATAACATTATAAATTCTATCACAAACTTTGAAGACAAGCACATATGGGTTGAATGTATGTGATGAATCCCAGCAAAAGCCCTACAAAATTGAATATAGCCTAAAGGAAGGATATGTTATGTGTGACAGAAGAAAGATTGCCAATTTAAAAATCAGAATAGCAAAGTCCCAGGTGTCTTGTTGTACCATACAT
>NW_022294697.1:0-1080 GCF_002776525.5 Piliocolobus tephrosceles | reverse complement strand
ATAGAATGGAATGGAATATGGAATGGAATGGAACGGTACAGAACAGAATCGAATATGGAATGCAATGCAATGGAACGGAATGGAATGGAATATGGAAAGGAATGGAATATGGTATGGAATGGAACATGGAATGGAATGGAATATGGAATGGAATGGAATATGCAATGCAATGGAATGGAATATGGAATGCAATGGAATGGAATATGGAATGGAATGGAATGGAATATGGAATGGAGTATGGAATGGAAAGTGATGGAATACAATAGAATTGAATGGAATGGAATATGGAATGGAATGGAATATGGAATCGAATGGAATGGCATGGAAGGGAACGGAACAGAAGAGAAGGGTATATGAAATGGAATGGAATGCAACAGAATGGAATGGAAGTGAAGGGAATGGAATATAGAATGGAGTGGAATATGGAATAAAAGGAACGAAATGGAATGGAACGGAATATGGAATTGAATGGAATGGAACGGAATGGAAGGGAGAATGGAATGGAGTGGAATATGTTATGGAAAGGAATATGAAATCAAATGGAATATGGAATGCTAAGGGATATTGTATGGAATGGAATGGAGTATGGAAAGGAATGAAATACGGAATGGAATAGAATGGAATATCGAATGGAATGGAATATGAAATGGAATGGAATGGAAAGGAATGTGGAATGGAATTGAATATGGAATGGAATGGAATGGAATGGAACGGAAGAGAATAGAAAAGAATATGAAATGGAATGGAATGCAACGAAATGGAATGGAAGGGAATGGAATGAAATGGAATATAGAACGGAGTGGAATATGGAATAGAATGGAACGGAATGGAACGGAACAGAATATGTAATGGAATGGAACGAAATGGAATGGAATATGGAATGGAGGGGAATATGGTACGGAAAGGAATATGAAATCTAATGGAATATGGAATGGTAAGGAATATGGAATGGAATGAAATGGTGTATGGAATGGAATGAAATATGGAATGGAATAGAATGGAATATCAAACGGAATGGATTATGAAATGGAATAGAAGGGAATGGAAAGGAATGTGGATTGGAATGGAATATGGAATGAA
>NW_022294696.1:0-1092 GCF_002776525.5 Piliocolobus tephrosceles | reverse complement strand
TCCAGGAATTGAACTCATCTCTGCACCAAGTGGACCTAATAGACATCTATAGAACTCTCCACCCCAAATCAACAGAATATACATTCTTCTCAGCACCACATCACACTTATTCCAAAATTGACCACATAATTGGAAGTAAAGCACTCCTCAGCAAATGTAAAAGAACAGAAATTATAACAAACTGTCTCTCAGACCACAGTGCAATCAAACTAGAACTCAGGACTAAGAAACTCAATCAAAACTGCTCAACTACATGGAAACTGAACAACCTGCTCCTGAATGACTACTGGGTACATAACGAAATGAAGGCAGAAATAAAGATGTTCTTTGAAACCAATGAGAACAAAGATACAACATACCAGAATCTCTGGGACACATTTAAAGCAGTGTGTAGAGGGAAATTTATAGCACTAAGTGCCCACAAGAGAAAGCAGGAAAGATCTAAAATTGACACTCTAACATCACAATTAAAAGAACTAGAGAGGCAAGAGCAAACACATTCAAAAGCTAGCAGAAGGCAAGAAATAACTAAGATCAGAGCAGAACTGAAGGAGATAGAGACACAAAAAACCCTCCAAAAAATCAATGAATCCAGGAGTTGGTTTTTTGAAAAGATCAACAAAATTGACAGACCGCTAGCAAGATTAATAAAGAAGAAAAGAGAGAGGAATCAAATAGACGCAATAAAAAATGATAAAGGGGATATCACCACCGACCCCACAGAAATACAAACTACCATCAGAGAATACTATAAACACCTCTACGCAAATCAACTAGAAAATCTAGAAGAAATGGATAATTTCCTGGACACGTACACTCTTCCAAGACTAAACCAGGAAGAAGTTGAATCCCTGAATAGACCAATAGCAGGCTCTGAAATTGAGGCAATAATTAATAGCCTACCAACCAAAAAAAGTCCAGGACCAGATGGATTCACAGCTGAATTCTACCAGAGGTACAAGGAGGAGCTGGTACCATTCCTTCTGAAACTATTCCAATCAATAGAAAAAGAGGGAATCCTCCCTAACTCATTTTATGAGGCCAACATCATCCTGATACCAAAGCCTGGCAGAGACACAACAAAAAAAGAGA
>NW_022294695.1:0-1183 GCF_002776525.5 Piliocolobus tephrosceles | reverse complement strand
TGTTTGTGTCCTCTTTGATTTCACTGAGCAGTGGTTTGTAGTTCTCCTTGAAGAGGTCATTTACATCCCTTGTAAGTTGGATTCCTAGGTATTTTATTCTCTTTGAAGCAATTGTGAATGGAAGTTCATTCCTGATTTGGCTCTCTCCTTGTCTGTTATTGGTGTATAAGAATGCTTGTGATTTTTGCACATTAATTTTGTATCCTGAGACTTTGCTGAAGTTGCTTATCAGCTTAAGGAGATTTTGGGCTGAGACAATGGGGTTTTCTAAATATACAATCATGTCATCTGCAAACAGAGACAATTTGACTTCTTTTTTTCCTAACTGAATACCCTTGATTTCTTTCTCTTGCCTGATTGCCCTAGCCAGAACATCCAACACTATGTTGAATCGGAGTGGTGAGAGAGGGCATCCCTGTTTTGTGCCAGTTTTCAAAGGGAACTTTTCCAGTTTTTGCCCATTCAGTATGATATTAGCTGTGGGTTTGTCATAAATAGCTCTTATTATTTTGAGGTACGTTCCATCAATACCGAATTTATTGAGCGTTTTTAGCATGAAGGGCTGTTGAATTTTGTCAAAAGCCTTTTCTGCATCTATTGAGATAATCATGTGGTTCTTGTCTTTGGTTCTGTTGATATGCTGGATTATGTTTATTGATTTGCGAATGTTGAACCAGCCTTGCATCCCAGGGATGAAGCCCACTTGATCATGGTGGATAAGCTTTTTGATGTGCTGCTGAATCCGGTTTGCCAGTATTTTTTTGAGGATTTTTTCATCGATGTTCATCTGGGATATTGGTCTAAAATTCTCTTTTTTTGTTGTGACTCTGCCAGGCTTTGGTATCAGGATGATGTTGGCCTCATAAAATGAGTTAGGGAGGATTCCCTCTTTTTCTATTGATTGGAATAGTTTCAGAAGGAATGCTACCAGCTCCTCCTTGTACCCCTGGTAGAATTCAGCTGTGAATCCATCTGGTCCTGGGCTTTTTTTGGTGGGTAGGCTATTAATTGTTGCCTCAATTTCAGAGCCTGCTGTTGGTCTATTCAGGGATTCAACTTCTGCCTGGTTTAGTCTTGGGAGAGTGTAAGTGTCCAGGAAATTATCCATTTCTTCTAGATTTTCTAGTTGATTTGCGTAGAGGTGTTTATAGTATTCTCTGATGGTAGTTTGTATTTCTGTGGG
>NW_022294694.1:0-1418 GCF_002776525.5 Piliocolobus tephrosceles | reverse complement strand
CATGATAGGCCCCAGTGTGTGATGTTCCCCTTCCCGAGTCCAAGTGAGCTCATTGTTCAGTTCCCACCTATGAGTGAGAACATGCGGTGTTTGGTTTTCTCTTCTTGTGATAATTTGCTAAGAATGATGGTTTCCAGCTGCATCCATGTCTCTACAAAGGACGCAAACTCATCCTTTTTTATGGCTGCATAGTATTCCATGGTGTATATGTGCCACATTTTCTTAATCCAGTCTGTCACTGATGGACATTTGGGTTGATTCCAAGTCTTTGCTATTGTGAATAGTGCCACAATAAACATACGTGTGCATGTGTCTTTGTAGTAGCATAATTTATAATCCTTTGGGTATATACCCAGTAGTGGGATGGCTGGGTCATATGGTACATCTAGTTCTAGATCTTTGAGGAATTGCCATACTGTTTTCCATAATGGTTGAACTAGTTTACAATCCCACCAACAGTGTAAAAGTGTTCCTATTTCTCCACATCCTCTCCAACACCTGTTGTTTCCTGATTTTTTAATGATTGCCATTCTAACTGGTGTGAGATGGTATCTCATTGTGGTTTTGATTTGCATTTCTCTGATGGCCAGTGATGATGAGCATTTTTTCATGTGTCTGTTGGCTGTATGAATGTCTTCTTTTGAGAAATGTCTGTTCATATCCTTTGCCCACTTTTTGACGAGGTTGTTTGTTTTTTTCTTGTATATTTGTTTGAGTTCTTTGTAGATTCTGGAAATTAGCCCTTTGTCAGATGAGTAGATTGCAAAAATTTTCTCCCATTCTGTAGGTTGCCTGTTCACTCTGATGGTAGTTTCTTTTGCTGTGCAGAAGCTCTTTAGTTTAATGAGATCCCATTTGTCAATTTTGGCTTTTGCTGCCGTTGCTTTTGGTGTTTTAGACATGAAGTCCTTGCCCGTGCCTATGTCCTGAATGGTACTACCTAGACTTTCTTCTAGGGTTTTTATGGTATTAGGTCTAACATTTAAGTCTCTAATCCATCTTGAATTAATCTTCGTATAAGGAGTAAGGAAAGGATCCAGTTTCAGCTTTCTACTTATGGCTAGCCAATTTTCCCAGCACCATTTATTAAATAGGGAATCCTTTCCCCATTTCTTGTTTCTCTCAGGTTTGTCAAAGATCAGAAGGCTGTAGATGTGTGGTATTATTTCTGAGGACTCTGTTCTGTTCCATTGGTCTATATCTCTGTTTTGGTACCAGTACCATGCTGTTTTGGTTACTGTAGCCTTGTAGTATAGTTTGAAGTCAGGTAGCGTGACGCCTCCAGCTTTGTCCTTTTGACTTAGGATTGTCTTGGCAATGCGGGCTCTTTTTTGGTTCCATATGAACTTTAAAGCAGTTTTTTCCAATTCTGTGAAGAAACTCATTGGTAGCTTGATGGGGATGGCATTGAATCTATA
>NW_022294691.1:0-1647 GCF_002776525.5 Piliocolobus tephrosceles | reverse complement strand
TGGGGTTTTCTAAATATACAATCATGTCATCTGCAAACAGGGACAATTTGACTTCTTCTTTTCCTAACTGAATACCCTTGATTTCTTTCTCTTGCCTGATTGCCCTAGCCAGAACTTCCAACACTGTGTTGAATAGGAGTGGTGAGAGAGGGCATCCCTCTCTTGTGCCAGTTTTCAATGGGAATTTTTCCAGTTTTTGCCCATTCAGTATGATATTAGCTGTGGGTTTGTCATAAATAGCTCTTATTATTTTGAGGTACGTTCCATCAACACCAAATTTATTGAGCATTTTTAGCATGAAGGGCTGTTGAATTTTGTCAAAAGCCTTTTCTGCATCTATTGAGATAATCATGTGGTTCTTGTCTTTGGTTCTGTTTATATGCTGGATTATGTTTATTGATTTGCGAATGTTGAACCAGCCTTGCATCCCAGGGATGAAGCCCACTTGATCATGGTGGATAAGCTTTTTGATGTGCTGCTGAATCCGGTTTGCCAGTGTTTTATTGAGGATTTTTGCATCGATGTTCATCAGGGAGATTGGTCTAAAATTCACTTTTTTTGTTGTGTCTCTGCCAGGCTTTGGTATCAGGATGATGTTGGCCTCATAAAATGAGTTAGGGAGGATTCCCTCTTTTTCAATTGATTGGAATAGTTTCAGAAGGAATGGTACCAGCTCCTCCTTGTACCTCTGGTAGAATTCAGCTGTGAATCCATCTGGTCCTGGACTCTTTTTGGTTGGTAGACTATTAATTATTGACTCAATTTCAGAGCCTGCTATTGGTCTATTCAGGAATTCAACTTCTTCCTGGTTTAGTCTTGGGAGAGTGTAAGTGTCCAGGAAATTATCCATTTCTTCTAGATTTTCTAGTTGATTTGTGTAGAGGTGTTTATAGTATTCTCTGATGGTAGTCTGTATTTCTGTGGGGTCGGTGGTGATATCCCTTTTATCATTTTTTATTGCTTCTATTTGATTCCTCTCTCTATTAGTCTTGCTAGTGGTCTGTCAATTTTGTTGATCTTTTCAAAAAACCAACTCGTGGATTCATTGATTTTTTGGAGGGTTTTTTGTGTCTCTATCTCCTTCAGTTCTGCTCTGATCTTAGTTATTTCTTGCCTTCTGCTAGCTTTTGAATGTGTTTGCTCTTGCCTCTCTAGTTCTTTTAATTGTGACGTTAGAGTGTCAATTTTAGATCTTTCCTTCTTTCTCTTGTGGGCATTTAGTGCTATAAATTTCCCCTTACACACTGCTTTAAATGTGTCCCAGGGATTCTGGAATGTTCTATCTTTGTTCTCATTGGTTTCAAAGAACATCTTTATTTCTGCCTTCATTTCGTTATGTACCCAGTAGTCATTCAGGAGCAGGTTGTTCAGTTTCCATGTAGTTGAGCGGTTTTGATTGAGTTTCTTCGTCCTGAGTTCTAGTTTGATTGCACTGTGGTCTGAGAGACAGTCTGTTATAATTTCTGTTCTTTTACATTTGCTGAGGAGTGCTTTACTTCCAATTATGTGGTCAATTTTGGAATAAGTGCGATGTGGTGCTGAGAAGAATGTATATTCTGTTGATTTGGGGTGGAGAGTTCTATAGATGTCTATTAGGTCTGCTTGGTGCAGAGATGAGTTCAATTCCTGGATATCCTTGTTAACTTT
>NW_022294690.1:0-1706 GCF_002776525.5 Piliocolobus tephrosceles | reverse complement strand
CTTGGTGCAGAGATGAGTTCAATTCCTGGATATCCTTGTTAACTTTCCGTCTTGTTGATCTGTCTAATGTTTACAGTGGAGTGTTGAAGTCTCCCATTATTATTGTATGGGAGTCTAAGTCTCTTTGTAAGTCTCTAAGGACTTGCTTTATGAATCTGGGTGCTCCTGTATTAGGTGCATATATATTTATATTTAGGATAGTTAGCTCTTCCTGTTGAATTGATCCCTTTACCATTATGTAATGGCCTTCTTTGTCTCTTTTGATCTTTGATGGTTTAAAGTCTGTTTTATCAGAAACTAGGATTGCAACCCCTGCTTTTTTATGTTCTCCATTTGCTTGGTAGATCTTCCTCCATCCCTTTATTTTGAGCCTATGTATGTCTCTGCATGTGAGATGGGTCTCCTGAATACAGCAGACTGATGGGTCTTGACTCTTTATCCAGTTTGCCAGTCTGTGTCTTTTAATTGGAGCATTTAGTCCATTTACATTTAAGGTTAATATTGTTATTTGTGAACTTGATCCTGCCATTATGATATTAATTGGTTATTTTGCTCATTAGTTGATGCAGTTTCTTCCTAGGCTCGATGGTCTTTACATTTTGGCATGTTTTTGCAGTGGCTGGTACCGGTTGTTCCTTTCCATGTTTAGGGCTTCCTTCAGGGTCTCTTGTAAGGCAGGCCTGGTGGTGACAAAATCTCTAAGCATTTGCTTATCTGTAAAGAATTTTATTTCTCCTTCACTTATGAAACTTAGTTTGGCTGGATATGAAATTCTGGGTTTAAAATTCTTTTCTTTAAGAACGTTGAATATTGGCCCCCACTCTCTTCTGGCTTGTAGAGTTTCTGCCGAGAGATCTGCTGTCAGTCTGATGGGCTTCCCTTTGTGGGTAACCCGACCTTTCTCTCTGGCTGCCCTTAAGATTTTTTCCTTCATTTCAACTTTGGTGAATCTGGCAATTATGTGTCTTGGAGTTGCTCTTCTGGAGGAGTATCTTTGTGGCGTTCTCTGTATTTCCTGAATTTGAATGTTGGCCTGCCCTGCTAGGTTGGGGAAGTTCTCCTGGATGATATCCTGTAGAGTGTTTTCCAATTTGGTTCCATTTTCCCCCTCACTTTCAGGCACCCCAATCAGACGTAGATTTGGTCTTTTGACATAATCCCATACTTCTTGCAGGCTTTGTTCATTTCTTTTTCTTCTTTTTTCTTTTGGTTTCTCTTCTCGCTTCATTTCATTCATTTGATCCTCAATCGCTGATACTCTTTCTTCCAGTTGATCGAGTCGGTTACTGAAGCTTGTGCATTTGTCACGTATTTCTCGTGACATGGTTTTCATCTCTGTCATTTCGTTTATGACCTTCTCTGCATTAATTAGTCTAGCTGTCAATTCTTCCACTTTTTTTTCAAGATTTTTAGTTTCTTTGCGCTGGGTACGTAATTCCTCCTTTAGCTCTGAGAGGTTTGATGGACTGAAGCCTTCTTCTCTCATCTCATCAAAATCATTCTCTGACCAGCTTTGATCCGTTGCTGGCGATGGGCTGTGCTCCTTTGCAGGAGGAGATGCGCTCTTATTTTTTGAATTTCCAGCTTTTCTGCCCTGCTTTTTCCCCATCTTTGTGGTTTTATCTGTCACTGGTCTTTGATGATGGTGACGTACTGATGGGGTTTTGATATAGGTGTCCTTCCTGTTTGATAGGTTTCCTTCTGAC
>NW_022294688.1:0-11661 GCF_002776525.5 Piliocolobus tephrosceles | reverse complement strand
TTTGTCTTTTCGCTTTGACATTTTGGTCACAAATAATATAATAATGCCTAAATAGAAGATGTCTTATAAATATTGATTTTAAATGGAGACAATATGCATAATGGCTCAAATAATGAAGTGGTGGTATTTCACAGTAAAGATAAACTAGTTGTCAAAATATTATAATACATAGAAATATTAACAATTATGCTATTAATTAACATATGTCATTGTAAGTTTTCAACTTAAAATTTGAAGAGTTACATTATATAGATTACGATAATTTGTTCTATATAAATTAAGCTTTTATAGAATTGACAATTTTTGTACATATAAAAATTGTACAACTTGATGTTATCTATTGGTATATATAACATAAACACAATAATAAAATAATAATAAAAATAAAACCACAATTATGTTCATCATTTTTTTTTTAACTTTTTTTTTTTACGTGTTTATTTTCGTTTTTAATCTCTATTATTATTAAATCCATAATTTTTTTTTATTTTTACGACATAAAAAAAAAATTGTACATTTTTTATAAACAAATGTTAATATTCTTATAATTCAATATATTTTTTTTATTATGTTTAACTTCGAAAAGCATTATGTAAATGTTATAGTTGCAACTAAATAAATAAAAAAAATGTTAATATTAAAGTTATAAGTGTTAATTAAAAAAAAACAATACAAACCATTAATCATGAGAACACATAATTGATACATAAATTTAAAAAAAAAGAAAAAGAAAAAAAATATATAAGAAAAATTATATATGAAAACTTATAAATTTTCTGGTCATTCTTAATGATTGTCATGTTGGTTTATTAAGTTAGCTGCACAAATCTTGTGTTGGGTTTATTTTTATATGTATCGAGTTTCTACATGTGTTTTGAAGTTTCACTTATATGTTTATATTTTCAATTAAAATTATTTAATTGGGAGTTATATGAATTATGTATAATGCATTAATATTTTGTTAATAATGTATAGTAGTTTTAGTGTATTTTTTTCATTAAGAAAAAATCGGAATACCATAACAAAACAAAGCAATGTTGTTTTTTTATTCAAATTATGTATTTTATCGTAATCAGCACATTTTTTTATTATTTTTTTGACACGATTTTTTTCTTTTTTTTTTTCAATAAAGTTGTATTATTAGTTTATCCTCATTTTTTACAATATATTTACATATTCAACGAACAAACAAACATGTTTTTTATTACTGGAATTATTACACACTATTTATTGGTGTTTCAAAAGATATTATCTATATAAACACCTGCAAAATATATATATATACATATACATATAATATAAAAGATGATATAATAAAGGATACGTAATAATTTACTCTTAGTTTTTGTACATGCTCATCTATAGCAACATGAAAATAATAAATTATTATTAATATATAAAAAAATGCAAGTTAAAAAAAAAAAAAAAAATAAAAAAAACTAAATGAATAAGTATCATATATCTAAATTAACAATATTGTAAACGTCTTATAATATTATTAGTTTATAATAATGCGTTTTTTTTTTTTTTTTTTTTTGTAATGCTTTTATAAATGATTTTGCAATATTTCTACAATAAAAACAATTAATGAATTATAAATGAAAATATTTATAGCAATAATAATTAACTTATTTTAAAAAAATTTTATTTTATGATTTTATTGCAAATATATAATGTAATATTACTCAAATAAAAACAGAGTAAAATTTTTTATAGATTTGTTCAGTATATAGTGTGTAACGATTGTTAGAACGGAAAATTATATAGTTGCAAATTACACATATATAATCTATCACAATTATACAATAAAATATGTCGTTAAAAATTATAAATTGTTTGTTGAATTTTTATTTAGGTGTAGCGTAATCACTATATACATTGATATAATAAAAACATGTTTATGTGATATGTTTGATATGTTTGATATATAATTTATATTGATTCATCAGTATTGTTTTAAAATTTTATTTAAGAGTATTGATGGTTGTTAATACATCAATTCAGAAATTCACTTTTTAGTAGAATGCCATATGTATGATATATAATATTGATTTGGTTATTTGAACATTGTAATTTTATTATAACATATGTTTTTGCTACAAATAAGTTTATATATTTGCAAAAACCGAAATCTACAAAAGTAGAAACAATTTTTTTGTAGTAAAAAGATACATATAAAAAATTGCATTAAAAAATTAGTTTATATAAAATTATTATACTTGACTTTTTGTTTCTGAATATGTAATAAAATAAAAAAGGTAAAAAATATGGCTGAAAGAAATCAGTATAATACTTCAAATAAATCACAAAATATAACTCGAATTGCGGCAAATATATTTGATGAAAACAAAAATATAACAAATAATTTAAACCATACTATTAATAGTATAACATATTTTAACAATAATACAATTAAAAATGCTACTTCTAACGTTTTTGATAGTGTAATGGGAAGTCTTGAAAATGGGACTAACTTACACAACTCTGAAAGTTCTTCAACAAATACAACAACAAGTGCAATTACAACAGATTCGATAAATTATATTATATACTCAATAATTTTTGTGATATTTGTTTTAGTTTTATTAATTTTGTTGATGTATTTATACACCTTATGTAAAGTAAGATGTAGTTAATTAAATAAAAAAGAATATAAAAAATTAAGTAATACATTATTTGAAACACATAATAATGTATTACGTACTACGGAAGAGGGAAATAAAACTAATAATGATATTGTTTATTGTAATGAGAAAGATACATGTTTAAAACATGAAAAACCATTACCATGTAATATAAAAGTGGCAAATGAAACTTATAGAGATGTGAAAGTAAAAAATATGGTTTTACTTGAAGGTTCGAATGTTGCTGCTGATAGTAAAGATGATGAAAGTGAAGAAAATGGAGATGATCATGAAAATGGACATAATATAAATGGTAGTGATGAACATGGAGATGGTGAAAATGGATATGAAGAAAATGTACATAATGAAAATCAATACGAAGAAAATGAACATAATATAAATGGATACGTAGAAAATGGATATAATGCAAATGGTAATGGTGAAAATGGATATGCTGCACAATTTGATTCTGCTATGGAGAATGGAAAAGAAAATTTTAATCAACATAGTGAACATACACAAAGTGGTAATACCGCTATCTGTGCATTTACATATTTGATGTATTTATCAAGTGGAGACTTAAGCGTTAATAATGATGAAGTTGGAGGAGTGGGTTCTAATAATGAAGCAACTGGAACATTGAATGCTCACGACAATGTATGTATGGAAAGTAATGATGATAATGATATTCACATTATAGAAGGTGTATATATAATCGGAAATGGTCATAATCAACTTTATTATTCTGTCAACACACCAGCTTACTTGATTATGCTTGGATACTGGACACGAAATTTTAGTACTTTTGGATTTATATAATATGATACAAATGTACCACAGTATCCAATAGGTAGTATGAAAGCATTTTATGCAGCAAATACTAATGTAAATAATATATTAATGGCACATGGTGGTTTAGAATTTTTAACAGTCATAATGCATATTATGAATAATATAGAAAATTCGTCAGGCAATGTGAGTACCGCACCACATGTTAAAAATATCTTGGAAGATACACCATACGGTGCGGCAAACTGCTATTTCGTTGGATATTGGACATATCATTATATGTTACATGGATTTCATGGTCTTGCGACTTTTGGTTTTTCATCACAAGCTATACATGGTATTTATTCTGGATGTTATATGTTTAATCAATGTTATTATCCAAATCATATGCATGGTATTAGTGGCCCTCCAATTAGTCCTAACTTTTTTATTCTTGAAGGATTCAATGATTATTGTTTGGCACATGATTTAACTTATATTACGAATTTTATTCCTATCAGTAATGAAACAAATGATGCAGGTAATATAGAGAATGTAGAAGAACATAAGAACCATGAAAATGAATCAAATGATGCAGAGGAAGATTTTGAAGCAAGTAATGAGATGACAGATTAGTAAGGAACTGTTGATTATAATAAAAATAAAAATAATAATTTTAGAGATAATAATTATGCTAGTAAAAGAAATGTTAAATTTTTAAATATTTCGAATTAATTTTAATTAGTTGTATTATATATATTTTCATTTTATACATTTAACAAAAATTTCAGATGTAAATTTAGTATAGTTTAGTATTTTACATTTATAAGTAAAATTTAAATACAACAAAATTTAAATAAAAAAAAAAAATCATACTTGTTCACAACAATTTTGACAATTTTTTTTTTTTTTTTTTTTATTATTTTACTTAATAATTAATGCTTTTTACATGTCTTATTATTACATGTATAATTACAAAAATAATGATGATAATGATAAATATAATTCAAATAAAATATGATATTTATATCAGTTATGTCTTAAACGAAATAACTAATGTATAAATAGTTAAAAATAATAAAAATTATCATTTATTTTAAATGCAAAAAAATATAAAATAAGATTAAGCATTAGTTTTGAAATAGTTTATATTTAATTATATGTAAAGCATATATATATATATTTTATTTTCGTTTAGATAAAATTAAAATTCTTTATATTAGTACATATTTTAAATTTAAAGTTATTGTTTTATACTTGCTTTTTAATAACTATGCGTTGTTTATGCCACTACACTTATGTACTGTGTTTATATATATATATATATATATATATATATATATATATATATTAAAAATATGTTAAGCATAATGAATATAAACGTGTATATAATTGTTCTTTTTATGCTCTAATTTTTGTGTATTATAGAAGCAATTACAAATAAAGCGGATAAACTATTTAAAATTGTAGTATATTAAGTATAGCAATATATAAGTAACATAACATGTAGTTTATTTTATTTTGTAATTATATATTTAACACTTGCAACATTTTAACACTATTGAAATATGTAACATAGAGAAATATATTCAATATGTTGTTTTAATAAAAGTTAAAATGAACAATATACATTGTAATAATTATTTTATAAATAATAACATTTTATAAAAATGATTTTTATAAACAGCGATGATTTAATATACGATATTTTTTTTTTTTTTTTTTGTTATGTATGTCTATAATTTTTGTTATTGCTTTATTATTTATAAATATGTAAAATTATATTTATTGTATGTACATAGTACTGTAAAGGTACTATTTTTAAATAGATGTTATATTTGTTTATGATATATATTTATATTATTATATGATTAAAATTTAAAATATACATTTAGCTTGATGTATTGATGTATTCAGACATGTTGGTAGCATCGTTGATGTTTATAAGTATTGTAATATAATGTTAGTAAACGTCAATTTAAAATATGAACATTTATATATAAAAAAATATTTGTACTTATATACGTTTTATAACATATTTCGTATTTGCTATTTAACAATATTATGTTATAATATATATGTGCTTTTATAAAAATTATTAATTTGAATATTATACATATTTATTATTGACATTAAAAATTTTAGAAAAAAAAATGGGATAAACTTGATAATTATTTTATATTGTTTTTATAGTGTTAACATTGTATGTTTATTTTTGTTTTATATAAAGTAAAAGTCGTTGATATTTTAAAAATGTATATATATGTATATTTATATATTTATATATTTATATACTTATATACTTATATATTTAAGAGTAAATATTTTTACCGAATTGTAAAAATAAATAATAAAATGTTAAAACGAGTATTATAAAATTGAATGGTTATGATAACATTGTTAATTATGCGCACACGAGTTGTATTTATAAGCAATATATAAAACATAAAAAATATTTAATGTATATATATATATATATATTTACATAATTTTTTTTTTTTTTTTTTTTTTTTATCTAATACTTAAAAATCATATTTACTGATATTGATGATAAAGCAACTTTATTTTTCATTTTATGTTAAGTTGACATCAAATTCAGTTCATGTTATAAAAAAATTGAATCATGTGTCTATTTATATAAGTATCTTTATTGATAGATATCTTTATATATAGGTATCTTTATATATAGATATCTATTTATGTAGGTATTTTTTTTTTTTTATTTATAAAAATTTTTACATGCGAATATATTTACTCGTGTTTATATACGCGCATGTGACAAAATAATTTATACATATAAATATTAATTTGACATAAATATACTCTTTTTAAAAATTATGTTTTATTAAAAAATTAATAGGTACATAGTAATAATAATTTTTTAATTATTTACTTAATAATAATTTAATGCAGATTCATTTATTTTAATTTTAAAAAATGCTCAATGTTGAAATAGCTTTTATGAATTTTCACCCCTCAAATAACTATTATTATACAATGCGCAGCGTGCACGTGTAATTGTATTACATGTGCATGAATACTTATAAAAAATAACATTGATAATGTAATGCATAGTAGATGTGCATCTATTTAATTTTGTAAATCATAAATACATGTAGATCAATAAAAAGTTAAATAATAAATTGTTTATATTTTTTAATTTTAAGTTATAACGATTACATATATAAAACAACAACAATGTGAAATAGATAAAAGCAAACTTTTAATTAGATGCATGTTAAAAAAAATTAAAAAACAGATGCCTGAATATCAATATATATGTATGTTATAAAAAAGCATTATAAAACATTACAAAAAAAACGATGAACAACAAAAAAAAAAAAAAAAAAATAAGATAAAAATTAAACAAGATACAATATAAAATAAACCAAAAAAAAAGTTACGATATATTACGTAAATTTTTTTTTTAATTAAAATAAATGTTTATATATAAATAAAATATAAAAAATCGCATTTATTATTTATGCATATATGATTAAATTGATGTACATGTAAATAATATATATATATATATATATATATATATATATATATATAGTTTTATCATTTTTTTTTAGTATATCAAGTAATTTCTATGCTTTTCAATATTTAATCAAAAATGAAGCTATCCGTTATTTTTTTTATTGTTAACATATTATTTATGATACATTTAGTGAGGGGATCTGAAATAGAAATGCCTGGTGAGGGAGATTTAGAGGAAGAGTTAGAGGAAGTGCAGACAAAAAATTTAATATTACCAGCATTACAAGTTAAATGTTGTAAACCTAGTTTCTGTGAAAGGATGCTTCCATACATTTTAGGAGCATTAATTTTATTAGGTGGTTTCTTTGCAGGATTTGCTATTGGAAAGAAATATAAAAGACCTATAAAAATTTAGTGCAAACTATTTGGGCAGAATAGCCGTCTAAAAGATTGTTTTTGCTAAAAGTGCAACGATTTAATAACAGATGCAAAATCTATAAACTATCAGCAAAACGTAAAAAAATACTAAAAAAGTTATATTTAAAAAATGTTAATTTTTTTTTTATATATAACATTGTAAATAACGTTTTAAAATATGTCATGATTTTTTACTGCGAGTAAAAAGTTTTTGATTTGTTGTGCTTGAAAAAAAAAGCATATTATTAAAATATATATTTTTATTTTGCTTTTGATATTAAATAAAAAGATAATTTGTTTATTCAGATCGTTTACTTATATTTATACATGATTATATGTAATATTACAGCGATAAACTATGACATAGCGAAGTAATTTTAAACTATAGTCTTATGTATAATGATTTGTAAAATAAAGACTCATATTTTATACATTTTATAAATAGAAATTAAAATTGTTTTTTTTAATGTTATTAATGATAGTGATTATCAAATAAATTAAAATTTTGATATGTTTAGTATAAATGTGTCATTTATGTTGCTCATTTGTTTTGATATATTCTTGCTATGTTTTTTTTGTGTTGTAATCAAACTAAATATAAGTAAAAAAAAAAAAAAAAATAAAACAAAAATAAATATTAAAAAATGTTTAATTTATTAATTTTCATTTTTGTTTTCTGTGTTATATAAAAAGCATTAAAAATTTGTACAAAGCTATAAAAAAAAAAATAAAACACAGTACACACATATAATACGATTTCTATGTTCCACTTTTTTTTGTATTAACCACCACATATAAAAATTCATAAAAATCGCAATCATTAAATATTACATTCGATATTTCGTTTTAATTTAAAAATATAAGTTAAAAAAAAAATTTTTGTCTAAAAATATGTTAAATGTGTAATATATAGGGTAAAGGTATTTTATATATCTATATATAACTTTTATTTAAATTTGTCAGAAATTTACTATCTGAGGTTTAATATTTACATTATAATGTAAAAAAAAAAAGATTTTTTTAAAATTTTACTTTAATAATTTATTGAAAAACAATAAAAAGCTTAAATTTTTTTTTAAAATGTTTGCTTTTTACATATCAATTATTTTAATAAATTACTTTTTATATAATCATTTTGAAACGTTACAATGAAAAAAAAAAAGAGGAGATGCTAAAAAGTAGTATATGGAGCAGATAAATACATGTGTTCTAGCAACTTTTACTTGTTGATTGGGATAAGTGTTTATTAATTATTATTTATAAGTTTATACGCAAAATTTATTTGAGGTTTTTTTTTTTTTTCATTTATTTGGTGAATGCTACAAGTTAATAGCACTAAAAACTTTCAATATTATTACCGTTGACAAAAAAATAAAAAAAAAAAAAAAAAAACAGTTAATATGAAAAGTCATTTACATTATTGAAAATATTTTTATTTAATGGTTAATGTAGTTTATTTTATAAGTTATGCATTTAAATACAACTTTTTTTGCAATAAAAATAAAAGAAATGGGTAATAACAAAATTAAAATATAAGTAGATATTATAATTAACCATGCTTTTTTAATTACATAGTTGTACATGTTAATTTAATTAACTGTTTTTATTTTGTACGTTTTAATAAATAATAACTGAACTGTTTTGTTTAAGTATATATATATATATATATATATACATTTTACTTCATATATACTGTATGAGTAAAGGTTGTTCAGATTAAGTAGTAGCATATTTTTATGAGCATTAACATGTGTGCGTAATAATTCATTAATTGAAAGTTTATTTTACTCACGCCATATGTAAATAATTTTTTTTTTTTTTTTTTTGTTTATAAATATGTTTTTTAAAAAAGATTTATATTATAACATGTATTTAAACTTTCAAAAAATTTTGTAAAATTTATTTTAAAATTAGTAAATATTTTTATGTATATGTTATGTGCGACCATTCGAATTTTTTTGACTGAGAATCTATATGTTCATTGCTTGTTATGTATGAGTAGATGTGAATTGTATTTGCTTATTCATGTACTTTTGTATTAACTAGTTTGCACATGTCATTTTTTATGTAAATGTATATGTTAATTTTATGAGTTATCAAATGGAAACATTTGAAATGGGCATTGTTTAATTTCAAAATTGTAATTTAAATAAATCTACTCACAAAGAATAGTTATTTTGTGTTTGTTTTCCATGTACGTAATACAAAGTAAACTACATTAGTTATTATGATTGTTCAGAATGTTATATTTGTTTGTTGTTACTTTGGCAATATCAACTGTATGTATTATTGTAAACTTTTAAACATATGTATTTTTTGAATAGATACGCTTGTATAAAAATACAATGCTGTCGCTTATATAATCTCGTTTTAAGTATATGTCAAAAAAATTATAATATACAGTTTATAGTATATTCGCTTTGTATTGCATATTAAACAAGTACCTGTATGGGACTGTTTATATGTATACTTAAAAAAAATATATATATATATATAAAGAAATGTATACAATCGTACTTATCTGGTTTTGTATATGTAAAACTCAAAGTTATACATGTATATATATTTTTTATTAAAAAGATCATTAAGTATGTGAAAAAATTTGTATTGGGATATGTAAAGCATTGTGTCAGTTGGATGAGTATTTCTGAATAATGGATTTGTAATATTTACTTTGGGTGAAATACAAACTTATGTTAACAAAACAGGTTTAAAAAAATAAAAAGTTAATGCTCATACAATAGGTTAAATTATGTGATACATGACTATTGTTCTTTTTTTATATGTCAAAAAAAATAAACACATACTTATGTGGAAATTTTAATTTTTTTTTTTTTTTTTTGGATATGGTCATATGTATGGGTAAAAAAAATGATCATTTACTTATGTTTACATAAACATACAAAACCTTATATACATATGGGATTTTTATTTTTACTTATTATTTTTTTATTTTCTGTATACTTATATTTATATGTATAAAAAAAGGAACATATACTAAGGGTATATATATATATATATGTTTTTTTTTTTTTTTTTTCGATATGGTCATATATATGGATAAAAAAAAGGAACATTCACTTATGTTTATATAAACATACATAAATTTGTATACATATAGGATTTTTATTTTTATTTATTTTATTTTTTTTTTCCTGTATACTTATATAAATGTATAAAAAAAAAAAGTGAACACACATTTTATTTACATATAGGCGTTATTTTTTTTTTTTCAAAAATGGTCATATATATGCTTAAAAAAAAAAAAAAAAATGAGCATATACTTATGTATAAATGTTTTTTTTTTTTTTTTTTTTCACTAAGTGTAATGGGTAAAAAAAAAAATGCAAAAATTGATCGGAATTGATAAAAAAAGTTTTGGGAAAAAAAAAAAAAAAAAAAAAAAAAAATTGAACACATATCGGCGCCTACAATTTTTTGTACGTGCAAACAAGGAAAAATCTATACTCGAGGAAGGAGTTGAGTAGCAAGCATAAACTAGTAAGCTATAAAAAGAAATAGCAAGTAGTTAAGCTAAAAAAAAAGTAAATTATGATATTATAACATATAACTGCATGTTTTTTAAAACTGCATTTTATGAGAGGTTCTATTATAATGTTATAATACATAATTTATTTTTTTTTTCGCTAAATTGAAAGTCGGTATTTTTACTGTTTATTTTTGTTACTCAATGTACCTTACCTTAACTTATGGAGCAATAAAAAAGTGTAACTTTTTGTCATATTTTGTAAAAGCATAAGTGATAAGTGATAAAGATATATATATATGCCTCTTTACATTATATAATTTTTTTTTGGAATAGTTTAGTTAACAAAAGTTATTCACTTTTTTTATCCACGTAGTTAAAAGGTTTTATCCTTCCTCACGCTTTCCTCTATTTTTTTAGAGGAAAAGCATTTTTGTATTCAAAATTAGAGTGTGTTTTGAATAAATTGCAACTTTTTTACTTGTGTTTTGTTGGTAAACCGTAGATATGGTAATTCTATTTTATAGTATATTGACATACATATGTATAAAGGTGTAATACTTGCGCATTTATTTAATAATGTAAGACGCTAAAGTACCCTGAGTGGATGTAATACTTGCGCATTTATATAATAATGTAAGACGCAAGGAGGGAATCAAAAAGTAGTGAAATATTTGTAAAAATATGTAGCTACTTAACTAGTTTTTGGTTAAATGTTTGGCTAGTTTTAGTATTTGACGGGATTGCGTAATGCTATTGAGTGGATATATATAAACAACATTTAATTATGTTTTTAAAACTTTATTAATGGATATATAAAAAGGGGTATAAAGTGAAAGCTTACGTATAATCAATAATAATAACCATTTATAAAAATCGCTG
>NW_022294687.1:0-1203 GCF_002776525.5 Piliocolobus tephrosceles | reverse complement strand
AATGGTCCACTTCTCTCTGTTGAAAGCTAGGTCTACCCCCTGTGCTTAAAGGCAGAGACTGTTTTAATCTTCCTCTAACTACCTTCTGGTTACAACATCATTAAGTAAGGCTGTATCACAAGATAATGGAGTTGGAGAAGTTCTAGGCCTTAAATGAAAGAAAAAAGCTGCACACTGAATGACTTGCAGAACTAGCCAACTTGTACAAGCAAGAACTGGGAGTGTTACGTATGGAAATAAATGTCAAGAGTGTTAAATCAGGGCAGGGGGGCAGTGAAATGTGAAGTTGGATAAAGGTAAGTTTGTTCATGTGAGATTCCTCTTCCAGTTCATACAATTTAATACTCTGGAAAAGACCTTGGGTATTGCACAAACCAGTGCTCATATGGTTAATGGAAACTTGGAAAAGCCAGTGGATTACAGTATAAAATAGAAGTATTTGGACTACTGTGATACAGAGTGAAGTAAGGCATCAAAAGGTTCTGAGCATTGGATACACTAAAGTGGATATAGTATGTAATATTGGGATACTCAGAAGATGACTGTGTTCCTGGTGGACGCCTCCTTTACAAAAACAATAAGGAGCGTATTAATGCGAGAGGCACCAGCATCGCTGAGAAGCCCTGAGTATGTGTTCTCTAAAGTTCACAGCTGATGGTAGGAGATACAGTTACCGAACTACACTACATGATAGCAGTGGGGAAGGCACGTTCCTGAAAGGATACAAGCCAAGTTGTTTACTGCTGTCAAAACCAGGCCAGAGAGAAAGCTGGAGGACTCACATAGAATTGTGGAGACAGTTAATAGCATATGGTGTTCCCTTCAAGCTAAAAACAAATGATTCCGTCTAGTACCTCTCACTACTAAGAAGAAAGCATGGCACATTGTAGGCCTCTTTTGGGTTCCTGAGGAAGCACATTCTGCACTTAGAAATCCTGCTGAACTCATACATTTGGTGACATATCCTACTCAGCTTTGAATGAGGCCAAGAGTAAGCATAGGCTTTGCAGCAACCCCAGATTAAGATCTAAGTGGTCCTGTCATTTGGGATATATGACCTAGTAGAGAATCACAATATAGACCTCTACTGTTCTGAAGCAAGTTACATTGGAAAAAGAGAACTAAACACCTTTCAAAAAACTGTTCCTAGTATACAAATTCATACTTGTACAGACAGATTGCCTGATGATGGGACATAAACTA
>NW_022294686.1:0-1992 GCF_002776525.5 Piliocolobus tephrosceles | reverse complement strand
ATATGCTGGATTACGTTGATTGATTTGCGAATGTTGAACCAGCCTTGCATCCCAGGGATGAAGCCCACTTGATCATGGTGGATAAGCTTTTTGATGTGCTGCTGAATCCGGTTTGCCAGTATTTTATTGAGGATTTTTGCATCGATGTTCATCAGGGAGATTGGTCTAAAATTCTCTTTTTTCGTTGTGTCTCTGCCAGGCTTTGGTATCAGGATGATGTTGGCCTCATAAAATGAGTTAGGGAGGAGTCCCTCTTTTTCTGTTGATAGTTTCAGACGGAATGGTACCAGCTCCTCCTTGTACCTCTGGTAGAATTCAGCTGTGAATCCATCTGGTCCTGGGCTTTTTTTGGTGGGTAGGCTATTAATTGTTGCCTCAATTTCGGAGCCTGCTATTGGTCTATTCAGGGATTCAACTTCTTCCTGGTTTAGTCTTGGGAGAGTGTACGTGTCCAGGAAATTATCCATTTCTTCTAGATTTTCTAGTTGATTTGCATAGAGGTGTTTATAGTATTCTCTGATGGTAGTTTGTATTTCTGTGGGGTCGGTGGTGATATCCCCTTTATCATTTTTTATTGCGTCTATTTGATTCCTCTTTCTTTTCTTCTTTATTAGTCTTGCTAGTGGTCTGTCAATTTTGTTGGTCTTTTCAAAAAACCAACTCCTGTATTCATTGATTTTTTGGAGGGTTTTTTATGTCTCTATCTCCTTCAGTTCTGCTCTGATCTTAGTTATTTCTTGCCTTCTGCTAGCTTTTGAGTGTGTTTGCTCTTGCCTCTCTAGTTCGTTTAATTGTGATGTTAGAGTGTCAATTTTAGATCTTTCCAGCTTTCTCTTGTGGGCATTTAGTGCTATAAATTCCCCTCTACACACTGCTTTAAATGTGTCCCAGAGATTCTGGTATGTTGTATCTTTGTTCTCATTGGTTTCAAAGAACATCTTTATTTCTGCTTTCATTTCGTTATGTACCCAGTAGTCATTCAGGAGCAGGTTGTTCAGTTTCCATGTAGTTGAGCGGTTTTGATTGAGTTTCTTAGTCCTGAGTTCTAGTTTGATTGCACTATGGTCTGAGAGACAGTTTGTTATAATTTCTGTTCTTTTACATTTGCTGAGGAGTGCTTTACTTCCGATTATGTGCTCAATTTTGGAATAAGTGCGATGTGGTGCTGAGAAGAATGTATATTCTGTTGATTTGGGGTGGAGAGTTCTATAGATGTCTATTAGGTCCGCTTGGTGCAGAGATGAGTTCAATTCCTGGATATCCTTGTTAACTTTCTGTCTCATTGATCTGTCTAATGTTGACAGTGGAGTGTTGAAGTCTCCCATTATTATTGTATGGGAGTCTAAGTCTCTTTGTAAGTCTCTAAGGACTTGCTTTATGAATCTGGGTGCTCCTGCATTGGGTGCATATATATTTAGGATAGTTAGCTCTTCCTGTTAAATTGATCCCTTTACCATTATGTAATGTCCTTCTTTGTCTCTTTTGATCTTTGATGGTTTAAAGTCTGTTTTATCAGAATCTAGGATTGCAACCCCTGCTTTTTTTTGTTCTCCATTTGCTTGGTAGATCTTCCTCCATCCCTTTATTTTGAGCCTATGTATGTCTCTGCATGTGAGATGGGTCTCCTGAAGACAGCAGACTGATGGGTCTTGACTCTTTATCCAGTTTGCCAGTCTGTGTCTTTTAATTGGGGCATTTAGTCCATTAACATTTAAGGTTAATATTGTTATGTGTGAACTTGATCCTGCCATTATGATATTAACTGGTTATTTTGCTCATTAGTTGATGCAGTTTCTTCCTAGCCTCGATGGTCTTTACATTTTGGCATGTTTCTGCAATGGCTGGTACCGGTTGTTCCTTTCCATGTTTAGGGCTTCCTTCAGGGTCTCTTGTAAGGCAGGCCTGGTGGTGACAAAATCTCTAAGCATTTGCTTATCTGTAAGGGATTTTATTTCTCCTTCACTTATGAAACTTAGTTTGGCTGGATATGAA
>NW_022294684.1:0-2107 GCF_002776525.5 Piliocolobus tephrosceles | reverse complement strand
CTGCTCTCTTCAAAGCTGTCAGACAGAGTCGTTCGCGTTTCACAGGCTTCTACTCCTTTAGCTGAGCCCTGTCCCCAGAGGCGCAGTCTACAGAGACAGGCAGGTTTCCTTGAGCTGCTGTGAGCTCCACCCAGTTCCAGCTTCCCAGCGGCTTTAGTTACCTACTTAAGCCTCAGCGATGGCGGGCGCCCCTCCCCCAGCCTCGCTGCTGCCTTGCGGTTAGATTGCCGCAGACTGCTGTGTTAGCAAGGAGAGAGGCTCCGTGGGCGTGGGACCCTCCCGGCCAGGTGTGGGATACAATCTCCGGTGTGCCGGTGTTACAGCGCAGTATTGGGGTGGGAGTTACCCGATTTTCCAGGTGTTGTGTGTCTCAGTTCCCCTGGCTAGGAAAAGGGACTCCCTTCCCCCTCGCGCTTCCCAGGTGAGGCGATGCCTCGCCCTGCTTCAGCTCTCGCTGGTCGGGCTGCAGCAGCTGACCAGCACCGATTGTCCGGCACTCCCGAGTGAGATGACCCCAGTACCTCAGTTGAAAATGCAGAAATCGCCGGTCTTCTGTGTCGCTCGCGCTGGGAGATGGAAACTGAAGCTGTTCCTATTCGGCCATCTTGCTCCGCCCCATTTCCCTATGTTTTCTAATGGCAACACAGTAATAGAATAAATTTGGGGGGACTGATTTAGTATGCCACAAACTTGCTAAACTTTCTTATTCATTCTATGAATTCTTTTGTACATTATTCTGGATTTTCTAGTTATGTAATCAAGTCATCTGTGAGAAAACATTTTTTATTTTTTCCATTACAATTTTCTCTCTTGAACTCACTTCCAGTAAAATGTTAAATAGAAGTAGTAGAAACATATTTATCTTATTTCCAACTTCAAAGACAAAACATTACATTTTACAACACATCATGTGATGTTAGCTATGGATGTTTTTGCAATTATTCCTTATAGGGATATTTTCTGTTTCTAGTTTGCTGAGAGTTTTGTCATGAGTAGGTGATGAATTTTGTCAAATCCACTTCTCTGCAATTTCTAAGATAATCATATAAATTTTCTTCTAAAATCTGTTAATGTGATGTTCATTTCTTAAAGTTCAACCAACCACTTTGTCATGCTGAATAATCACTGTAATACAGATTTCCAATGTAATTCATATGACAATACTTTTGTTAAAAATTTTTACGTATACGTTAATGGGATTTTTTTCATTGTTTTTCTTATACTTAACTGGTTTTGGTTTAATGTCACACTGGCCTCAGAAAACAGGTCAAGATGTGTTACATCTTTTCTTGTTCATGGGAAGTAAGACTTTCTGTATTTCCTAATATATTCTCAGATATATATATACACACACACACACACTTTCACCTCATCCCACCTATCCAAACCTTTTCCCTGAACGTTCTTGAATATATCGTCTCACAATAGAAAATGTCTTTAAATTTAACTTTGAAACTTCTCCTCCCCTTCTTCTACCTAAAAACTGTTTCTATCACGAGGATAGTTTTCACTGAAGGCTTCTCCAACACTGATTATTTTTATGACCACACCCCTCATATCAATGTCGCTTAAGGAAGTATAATTGTTTCTGATTTCTAATTTGAGCATTGTCCTTCCATGGCTCCTCCCCAGTAAAGAAAAAAAAATCCAGGAACATGACACATTTCTGGTAGCAGCATTAAAGCCCAGGTTGCCAGTTTATTACACCTGTTTCACTTGTTGCAATCTTCATCATAAGATAAAATATATAAATATAACAAAATTCATTATGTCAGAACTTTCCTCATAACCTTTGCATGGATCCCACTTGCCTGTAGAACATTCTACATAATTTTCAATCATAGATTTCACCTTCCTCATAATTTGGCCCTAGCCTAACTTGTTAATATTAGTATCGCAATAATAACTTAGAACAGGTTTATTTAATTGCTCTAAACACATGCAACAGTAATATGTCCTTATGCCATTTACTGGGGTTCCAGATAAAGCATGTTAGCTTTAACCAATAAAGTTATGAACAAGTTTTAAAGAGAAATTAAGCAATTTTATGTTAAGCTCTCTAAGCGTGTTATGTGAACCAAAAGAATTTAAAATACATATGTATAAA
>NW_022294682.1:0-5861 GCF_002776525.5 Piliocolobus tephrosceles | reverse complement strand
TCTACTTAGCTTTGGTGCCAATTGTTGTCCAGTGATCTTGTCATTCAAATGTTTTGGAAAAATAGTCATGGACTTGTTATTTGTCCAACTTTTTGCTTTCATTGTAATTTTGAAAACAATGTAATTTCTAGTTCTATAATTTCCTGAGTAGATTCCAGAAATATAAAGTATTATTTTAATATGCCAAATTTGTCATCTTTTGTTCACAGCATTTGTATGTAGTAATGTCAGGATATGGAATAATATGGATCTGTCAAAATTGTGGAATACTGGAACTTTCTAAATAGTGATTTGGACAAAAGAACAAAGACCAATATGCATTTTTCTGCTTCCAAGAGACCCAAACTTAAGCTTTATATATGACCTGCTTTCAGTTCAGAAAGCTTTGTGTCTTAAGATAGAAATCATAAACTGAGAATGTCTATTTGCTTGTTGCCCCTGGAGGCTCTAGCAATTTTCACCTGTGGTTCAGAAAGAAAACAAAAAACAAACAAACAAAACCCATGTTTTATTGTTTTCTTTACAAGGACTAAACTTTTTACAGATATGTCTATTAAAAAACCAACCAACCAACAACAACCAAAAAAAAACCCTCTTTTGTAACTCTCTAGTTACGTTTTTAAGAAGTCCCTGCCTTGCTGATTCATTTTTAATGACATTCTAGATTCAAATTAACTTGGAATTGGCATTCCAGAAATTATCCAAAACGGCAATTTTTCTTTTTTTCCCATGGGAACAGATGTTCTCATATACCTAAGAGAATAATCCAAAAAATTAAAATCCTGGTCAGATTGTGTCATGATATCTGAGGAAAGATAAGATTTACACACACACACACACACACAAATCGTCAGTTGCTATTCTCACAAACACATTATTTTGTAAAAACTTAAAAATCTTAGCAAGATAAAACAACAGAAAAACACATTTGGATTTGCTTATAAACTTAAGGGAGGAGACTACCCCTCATATTGTCTTATGCCCAATTTTTGCCTCCAAATATAGAAGAAGTAAAAACTAAAAGGCAGAAATGAAATCCACAGGCAGACAGCCCGGCACTGCGCCCTGGACCTGGCAGTTAAAGACCAACCCCTGACCTAACCGGTTATGTTATCTATAGATTCCAGACATTGTACAGAAAAACATTGTAAAAATTCCTGTCCTGTTCTCTTCCGATCTGATTACCGGTGCATGCAACCCCCAGTCACGTACCCCCTGCTTGCTCAATTTATCACTACCCTCTCACACAGACCCCTTAGAGTTGTGAGCCCTTAAAAGGGACAGGAATTGCTCACTCAGGGAGCTCGGCCCTTGAGACGGGAGTCTTGCTGATGCTCCCAGCTGAATAAACCACTTCCTTCTTTAACTCAGTGTCTGAGGAGTTTCATCTGCGGCTCATTCTCCTACAGACTTAAAACCAAACTTGCACCAAGACTTTGCTAGATAAAATACAAAACAACCAATTAAATTTGAATTTCAGATAAACAAATGATTTTTTTATTTATATGAGTATGTTCCAAACATTTTATGAAAACATTTTATGAGACATGTCACAGTAATATATGTTTATTTATATATTTTAAATTATATATGTACAATTTAAGGATGAAATAATACTTTGAATATTCTTGTACAAAATTTGCATTATTATTTATCTGAAATTTCAACTTAAGGGGTAACCTATATATTTATTTGTTAAATATTGAAACCTTAATTTAAAAAATAACTAAAAGTCTTGTATCATTGCCTCAATGAAATGTTAAACCCCTAAAATGTATCAGCAAGGTTTTTGAAGTTTTGAGAAGACACAGCCTAGAAGTAATAGATTAAATACTACCCCAGAGTATTTAACAACATAAGTTTTATACTCTAGTAAAGACTCTCTCACATCATAAAAAGTAAAAATTCTCTCCTAACAGAAGTATGTTTTTCTGAATATAACTTCTACATTAATTACCAGGTTTTAACTTAGGTAGTTGGTAATACATAATAATAGACTATCCTTTTCATGGTAAAAATAGAGTACAAAGTACGAAGAAATAGATAAGTTATTTGCATTTTAGCTTTAATTTTAATAAAGAATGTTAACCTAGTAGGAATATGAAGTATAACTTCAAATTTAAATATGAATATCAATAAACAGGTGAGTTTTGCAAATAAAGAACTTCTACTCCCTTATATACACACAAACACAAAGCTAGAAGTATTATAAGTTTTTGTAAAAGAAAATTGAAGCTTATTGAAAGAATTGTCTGTTTGGAAAACTGAACTCTAAATTATGTATATATTGATTCATGTGTAAATAATACAAAGTTGAAAATGTCATAAATTTGAAGATGTTAATTGAATGTGGTTTGAGTTTCAGCCAAAAATAATGATACTACATTTCTGTATATAAAACGAAAATACATATGAATTAAATTATGTTCAAAAATGTTTTCTAACAGATTTGGAGTTAAAATTTAAAAATAACATTTGATTTCACAGAAAGAAGCCACAGGTCAAAGAAATAAGAGATTTAGGCCCGAGCCTAGGTTCTTAGAAAAACAAAGTAGAAGCTCTCTGATTCTGAAATAATGAGGGGTTGAGTTTAGGACCTCTGTCCCCATTAATAAAAGCACAACCACTTTTTTCCTAAACATTAATTCTAATTTGGAGTTATCTTTTTCAGGGGGCAGGTAGGGAATGAACGGAGTCTCACTGTTGCCCAGGCTGGAGTGCAATGGCATGATATCAGCTCACTGCAACCACCGCATAGCGGATTCAAGTAATACTCCTGCCTCAGCCTTCTAAGTAGCTGGGATTACAGGCATGCACCACCATACCCAACTAATTTCTGTATTTTTAGTTGAGGTGGGGTTTCATCATGTTGGCCAGACTGGTTTTGAACTCCTGGCGTCAAGTGATCCACCCACCTCAGCCTCCCAAACTGCTGGGATTATGGGCATGAGCCACGACGCCTGGCCTGGAGTTATCTTAATCAATGTCCTTGATACTTAAATAATGTTTTAACTAAATAAGTCTATGATAATAGACATTTTATCAGTTTACCTTATGCCAATTTTTGTGTTTTTGTTTTTGATTTGTAGTTATGAGTTTATTGCAAAATGTGAAATATTTAATTCCATATACAAATTTTATTTTCTTCACGAATACTAAATTGCTTAAGTTATATGTAAATGTGATGAAAAACACAGGATGTTAATTTCAATTTCAATGTGTTAAAACTGCAAACAAGGGCATCATGTGGAAAATGGTTTTACAGGGCATAATCCAAAAATCATATGAATCCACAAGAGTTTCCACCTTTTTTTTCTGGTTTTATGTAATATTTCTCTATTAATATATTTCAAAGTTAGTTGAACCTATTTTACGTTATAGTTGTATTTTATAACATTTTTTATTTGCTTGAATCATTTTTAAACCCATGAATTAATACAGTTATAGATGTTTATACTTATTAAATGATGTCTGAGAAACTCAATTTTTACAGCAGACTTACCCATAATTTATGTGGAAATATTAATAATAATAAAAAAACAACAACTGAATTTTGATCGTGAGAGAAAAAATTAGTTCAGGCAAAATTTAAAGAGCCTAAATTAATATGCTCTTCATTAATAATATAGAACTCTAAGATATTAGCTACCAGCTTGATTCCCTGCAGAAAGGTAAAGTTATAACTGGTACTAGGTCAAGAATGCTAATTGAAATTAATTAGATTTGTATATTATAATCCTTGTTATAACAGATGGCATAATTTTTTAAACTGATAAAGGATTGTATGTAATAAAGAATTTTAGCTCAAAAAAGAACAATACATATTTTAAGGCTGTAATATTAAGATATGATTTTTTAGAGATAAAATTAATAGCAAAAATATTTAGATTTTTATATTACTAAAAAATAATATGAGGCAGAATATATTAATTCATTTGTAAATCTCTCTCACACACTCTCTGACACACACACACACACACACATATATAGGCACAAAGAAAGAGACAGAGATCTCACTGAAGATTGTTAGATGTGGGAAAATGAAAGTTATCCAAGTCTTAAAGTGGACAGGTAGAGTGAACCTTCTTCTCTAAAGCAGGGGCTATCTCCACCAAGAAAAAATGAGGGACTGAGAGACTCTACATTCTAGGAATAGAGCTGTGGAGGGTCAATACCTCAGAAGAGAAAAGAACTGGAATCAAATGAAAGTGAACCAAACTACGCATCAGACACTTATCTAGCCTCTCATATAGAAAAAACTAATTTGAATAAACATCTAATGTGTTAAACACTATTTAAAACACGGAAGTACATAGAAAGGACTAAATTCTATTCTGTAGTTACAGTTCGGTATAAATGTCTTGTTTTGAAACTAATGTTGGCATTTTAATTGAAGAAGAAATATACAGTTTGTTAGCAACCACTCATTTCAGAAAAATGGAAAGAGAAACAACTATATTATCTAATATTTAAATAGAAATGATCAATATGACTTTACGAGAGTCAAAATAGTAACATATTTCCTCTCATTTTTTTTTCCACTGAAGTGTCTCAAATACTGTTATTCTATAGTATTCCCCAGTGCATAGATTCCATTTTTTCTCAAATATTTTACCAAGAATCTCCAGAGTTCTCCAGATAAATATTTATTCTCTTTAATTCATATTTGAGGCAAGAGAACATGAAGGAGAGCTTGGTACAACCTGTTGCTCCAGAAACCAAGAAACTTTCAAAGACTATTCAAGTCATGGCAAAAGGACATAAGAACCAATCTAAAGCAAACTTCCACTGACCAAAACTGAGATACTTTGAATATAAAATATACAGCAATGACTGTAGCTAATTAGCATGTATACTATCTGAAAATCCATGAACCCATAATTAATGCACTTATTTTTAATAGGATAAATCATCCTACATAAAGTAATGACAAATTCCATGGGGTCTTAAGGTCTTTAAGGTATATTTTTAATACTTATCAAATTTGTAGTTTTCACATAAAAAGAAGGAAAATATTTATGCACCTTGAGTTCCTCAGCTGAGTGAGATTTAGAGACTCCCTAATGATAAACTGAACCATCTAAGAACCACAATGTTAGCCCAGGAAAGTAAAACCAAGATCTCTGTGCTAATTGCAATTTTTAACTTTTAGAATAAATGAAAGGAAAAGTATGTGTGTGTGTGTGTGTGTGTGTGTGTGTGTGTGTTGAGGACTGATTTTCTCATTATTTACATTAACTCTGAATGCAAACAACACACACCCACATGCACACACACACGAGACACATGTATATATCTACCATGAATTCATAATGCATTATTAACATTTCTTCTCAAGGGTTTCTGTTCTTCGCTCTCAACATCATACACCCTTGTGGAGAGTTAGAAAAGGCAGAACTTTTCTACATGTAGCAAATTCCTATAAGCAAGAATAAAACTATCATGAGCTCCAAAGACACTGTTATTCCCATGTTTTCTTCAATATGGCATTTGAACTGTACCACTCACCTCCCAATGCAATCCTATATGGTACTTCTCCGAATTGATGTTTTACATTATCAGAGAGCACATAAATGTGACTCTGTTGGTTAAAGAAAAATAGACACCAGCTAGCCAGGGGAACTGAGACACACAACACCTGGAAAATCGGGTAACTCCCACCCCAATACTGCGCTGTAACACCGGCACACCGGAGATTGTATCCCACACCTGGCTGGGAGGGTCCCACGCCCGCGGAGCCTCTCTCCTTGCTAACACAGCAGTCTGCGGCAATCTAACCGCAAGGCAGCAGCGAGGCTGGGGGAGGGGCGCCCGCCATCGCTGAGGCTTAAGTAGGTAACTAAAGCCGCTGGGAAGCTGGA
>NW_022294681.1:0-2866 GCF_002776525.5 Piliocolobus tephrosceles | reverse complement strand
GAGGCAGCCCCTTAGGCAGCTTATGCCTGCCCTGTAGAGCATCCCTGCGGGGGACTCTGGCCAGCTTGAGCAATGCGGATCCTGACAGCGCTCCCGGGTAGGCATTTACCCCAGTGGAACGCCTCCTCAGAGCAGTGCACAGCAGGCCCCCAGGGGGGACAACAACGTTGCTGAACACCAGGGAGGCACTGGCACTTTAAGTCCGGACATCTGAAACTTGGTAAGGCTAGTCTTTGGAACTTGCCCACTACATTTGAGTGGAAACGTGGCCTGATCACCCACGGCGTGCCTGTACTGGCACTTTGGTTTTTGTTTTTGACTTGAATTGATTGCTTGATACTTTGGTTTTCGTTTTTGACTTGACTTGAATTAATTGCTTGATACTTTGGTTTTTGTTTTTTTTTTTTTTTTTTGAGACGGAGTCTTGCTCTGTTGCCCAGGCTGGAGTGCAGTGGCCAGATCTCAGTTCACTGCAAGCTCCGCCTTCCGGGTTTACGCCATTCTCCTGCCTCAGCCTCCCGAGTAGCTGGGACTACAGGCGCCCGCCACCTCGCCCGGCTAGTTTTTTGTATTTTTTTAGTAGAGACGGGGTTTCACCATGTTAGCCAGGATGGTCTCGATCTCCTGACCTCGTGATCCGCCCATCTCGGCCTCCCAAAGTGCTGGGATTACAGGCTTGAGCTACTGTGCCCAGCTGGTTTTTGTTTTTGACTTGACTTGAATTAATTGCTTGGTACTTTGGTTTTTCGTTTTTGACTTGACTTGAATTAATTGCTTGATACTTTGGTTTAGTTTGGTTTTTGACTTGAATTGCTTGATAAACAGGGGTGCTTTTATTGGCACTTTGGTTTTGGTTCTGATTTTGACTTGGCCAAATCATCAAAACTTACTCTATTAAAATGCAGGTTACAGAATCTAAGAAAGGTTTTGCAGAAGATTATAGAGTTAAGTTAACCCCTTGGAGGTTAAGATCTCTGTGTGAATTAGAACTGCCCTCTTTTGGTGTTGGTATTTTATCCTTTGATGGCCCACCGAAGGAATCACAGCAAGGAACAATTGGCCATGTATTTACGGTGGTGACAGGGGTCAGAGGACAGCCAGTGTACCTTGATATTGACTCATGGTTAAATAAAACACAGACAAAACCAGCGTAAATTTAGCCCTGTTTAAGAGCTTATTGCAAAAAAAGCCAAAAGTAAAAGTAAGAGCAGCTTCGCCAGCAGACACAGAGTTCAAAAAGGGAGTCCCAGAAACAGCAAGAGAAGCCAGTTTCGCAGGAGCCGCCAGAGATAATGAAAATTCTTTCTCCATATGTCCCAGCCTATCCCGCTTTACAGAGGTCAACAGCCCCCTCAGAAATGAGATTCAGGAGCTAACACACCCCAGGTCTCACCTTGAAGGGGAGGATCGGAGCCTGAGAGGCCAAAGAAGGAAGTCAAGATAGTTAAGTGGCCATCTCAGATCTGGTCTTGCTTGAGCTATGCAAATGCCTCTCAGGGGGACCCGAGGACCTATCTATTATAATGACCAGGCCCACATCGGGTGGGGGGGCAATAGACTTTCGTCTGTCAGCCCTTTTCAACCTTTAATCTACTAAGTTGGAAACACCCTGAACCCACCACCTTGCTCCCGGCAGCTAGAGCCCTGTCGAGTATGACTGTGTAGAGGTGTTGGACTCCAGTTTACTCTAGCAGACCTGACCTCCGGGACCAACCTTGGGCATCGGTAGACTAGGAGCTATCCATGGACAGGAACAGCTTCATCAACCCACAGGGAGAGAGAGGTGCAGAATACGCAGTGGTCACCCTGGACACTGTCGTTCAACTGAGCTCATTGCTTTAATTCGGGTCTTAGAACTCAGCGAAGGTCAGACTGTAAACATTTACACTGACTCTCGGTATGCCTGTTTAACCCTCCAAGTGAATGGAAAAATTATATAAAAGAAAAGAGCCTGTTAAACTCTAAGAAAAAGGGGGGAAACACCCAGAGAATGCAATTCAGCTTCAGCATTTGCAGAGATACTGAGAAGCACTTCTGCAGAGGTTAAAAGTTGGTAGAAGAAAGCAAGTAATATAAAAAAGATCTCATAAATGCTTCAAGGAGCTGACAAAAGCCTAAGTCAGTTTTATAAGAGACTCTATAAAGCATTCTGGCTTTACAGCCCCTTTAACCCTGAGGCCGCTGAAAATCAGTATGTAGTGAATACTTCATTTGTAAAGCAAGCCCACGGTAATGTCAAGCAGAAGCTGCAGGCATGAATACCACCCAGTCTATAAAAGTGGCCACCAAAGTGTATGTTAACTGTAACCAAGGAACAAAACTGGGAAAAAGCAAAAGAGAAAGAAAGACTAAGAGTGAGTGTAAAAAAAGAAAAATTAGAAATGTGAGAGGACATGGACGTGGATGTAAATGTGAAAGAAGTCAAGTTAGGCAAGGATTCAAGAGCCGGGCATGGCTAGAGAGAGATTAATGTGCGGGATGCAAAAAGAAAGGACCCTAAAAGGGTAAATGTTTAAAAAAAGGCAATAAAGGAAATGGCCAAGGGCTGCCGCACCTTGGAGGAACCAAATACTGATCTGATCAGACTGACAGGAGCTAAAAAATGTAAAGACTAGGGCCGAATAGGCACCTTCTCATTAGGCTCCCAGGAGCCCATGGTCACATTAGAAGTTAAAAGTAGGCCGGGCGCGATGGCTCAAGCCTGTAATCCCAGCACTTTGGGAGGCCGAGATGGGCGGATCACGAGGTCAGCAGATCGAGACCATTCTGGCTAACACGGTGAAACCCCGTCTGTATTAAAAAATACAAAAAAACTAGCCGGGCGAGATGGCGGGCGCCTATAGTCCCAGCTACTTGGGAGGCTGAG
>NW_022294678.1:0-1243 GCF_002776525.5 Piliocolobus tephrosceles | reverse complement strand
CAGATGGATTCACAGCTGAATTCTACCAGAGGTACAAGGAGGAGCTGGTACCATTCCTTCTGAAACTATTCCAATCAATAGAAAAAGAGGGAATCCTCCCTAACTCATTTTATGAGGCCAGCATCATCCTGATACCAAAGCCTGGCAGAGACACAACAAAAAAAGAGAATTTTAGACCAATCTCCCTGATGAACATCGATGCAAAAATCCTCAATAAAATACTGGCAAACCGGATTCAGCAGCACATCAAAAAGCTTATCCACCATGATCAAGTGGGCTTCATCCCTGGGATGCAAGGCTGGTTCAACATTCGCAAATCAATCAACGTAATCCAGCATATCAACAGAACCAAAGACAAGAACCACATGATTATCTCAATAGATGCAGAAAAGGCTTTTGACAAAATTCAACAGCCCTTCATGCTAAAAACGCTCAACAAATTCGGTATTGATGGAACGTACCTCAAAATAATAAGAGCTATTTATGACAAACCCACAGCTAATATCATACTGAATGGGCAAAAACTGGAAAAGTTCCCTTTGAAAACTGGCACAAGACAGGGATGCCCTCTCTCACCACTCCTATTCAACATAGTGTTGGAAGTTCTGGCTAGGGCACTCAGGCAAGAGAAAGAAATCAAGGGTATTCAGTTAGGAAAAGAAGAAGTCAAATTGTCCCTGTTTGCAGATGACATGATTGTATATTTAGAAAACCCCATCGTCTCAGCCCAAAATCTTCTTAAGCTGATAAGCAACTTCAGCAAAGTCTCAGGATACAAAATTAATGTGCAAAAATCACAAGCATTTTTATACACCAGTAACAGACAAGCAGAGAGCCAAATCAGGAATGAACTTCCACTCACAATTGCTTCAAAGAGAATAAAATACCTAGGAATCCAACTTACAAGCGATGTAAAGGACCTCTTCAAGGAGAACTACAAACCATTGCTCAGTGAAATCAGAGAGGACACAAACAAATGGAAGAACATACCATGCTCATGGATAGGAAGAATCAATATCGTGAAAATGGCCATACTGCCCAAGGTTATTTATAGATTCAATGCCATCCCCATCAAGCTACCAATGAGTTTCTTCACCGAATTGGAAAAAACTGCTTTAAAGTTCATATGGAACCAAAAAAGAGCCCGCATTGCCAAGACAATCCTAAGTCAAAAGGACAAAGCTGGAGGCGTCACCCTACCTGACTTCAAACTATACTACAAGGCTACAGTAACCAAAACAGC
>NW_022294676.1:0-1610 GCF_002776525.5 Piliocolobus tephrosceles | reverse complement strand
TACCCTGATACTTAAGCCAGACAAAGATACTATTTAAAAATCCAGACTAATAACCCTGGTGAATATTGATGCAAAAGCTTCAAAAGAATAAGAGCAAACCAAATCCAATAGCACATTAAAAGCATTATATACTATGTCCAAATGGGATTTACCAATGGGATGGCAGGATGTTTCAGCATATGAAAATTAGCAGGTTCAATTTACTACATTAAAAGAAAAAAGAACAAAAATGACAATTAATACAGAAAACATATTTTTCAAAATTCAACATTTTATGATTAAAAAATCACTCAACATACTAGAAATAGAAGAAAATTACTTCAAAATAATAAAAGTTATATATGAAAAGCTCATAGCCAGCATCATACCCAACGGTAAAAATAATAAAAGCTTTTAAAGACCAAGAACAAGAAGCACAATCTTGCCACGTGTATTTATCATTGTAATAGAGGTCCCAGTGAAAGCCATTAGTTAGTAAAAATAAAGAGTAGGCTTAGCCAAATTGGAAAGGAAGAAGTACAATTATCTATTCCTATAGATGACATGATTTTGTATGTGGAACATCCAAAGTATTTCATGCAAAAATACAGTTAGAAATAAGAAGTGTTATAAAGTTGCTTCATATAAAATCAACATCCAAGAATAAATTACATTTACATACACCAGTATAAAGCAATCTGAAAATAATTTTAGAATACTGATTTAGAATAGTATCAAAACTAATAAAATACTGAGGAATAAAATTGAGCGGGTGAGAGATTTGTGTACTGAAAACTATAAACAATGCTGAAAGAAATTAAATAATGAAAAAAGAATAAAAACATATCTTGTGTTTATAGATTAATAACATTGTTAAAATGTCCATATTACCTAAACCAATCTACAGATTCAGTGCAATCCATATCAAAGTCCCAATGGCAGTTTTTCCAGAAACAGGACAAATATCCAAAACTTTATATGGAATCTTCGGGAACTCTACCTAGCAGTAACAATCTTGAGAAAGAGCAAAGCTTCAGGCCCCCACACTGCCTGGCTTAAAATATATTGCAAAGTGATAGCCATCATAATAGTGTGATTCTGGCATAAAGACCATCCATCAATGGAACAGGTTAGAGAGCCCGAAACTTAACCTTCACTCATATGGTCAAATGATTTGTGACAACGGTGCTACAGTGACGCGATGGGGAAAGGATAGTCTCGTCAACAAATGGTGTTAAAACTAGATATACACAATGGAAAAGAATGAAGATGTACCTTTATCTTACTCTGTATATACAAATTAAAAATGAATTAAAGGCCTAAATGTAAGACCTGGACTATAAAACTCCTATGAGAAAACAAAGGGAAAATAGTTTATGACATTAGAATGGGTGATGATTTTTTTTTGGTATGATACCAAAAGCACAAACAAAACAAAAACAGACAAATGTGATTATATCAAATTTTAAAACTTCTTCATAGCAAAAGAAACAAGAGAGTTAAAAGGATAATCATAAAATAGAAGAAAATATTTGCAAACCATATATCAGATAGAGGGTTAATGTCTATTATATATAAGAAACACAAATCAATAACAAAGAAACTCAAAAATTACTAGACATTTATTTAAA
>NW_022294674.1:0-1493 GCF_002776525.5 Piliocolobus tephrosceles | reverse complement strand
GCCTACTTTTTGATGGGATTGTTTTTTCTTGCTGATGTGTTTGAGTTCTTTGTAGATTCTGGATATTAGCCCTTTGTCAGATGTATAGATTGCAAAGATTTTCTCCCACTCTGTGAGTTGTCTGTTTACTCTGCTGATTATTTCTGTTGCTGTGCAGAAGCTTTTTAGTTTAATTAAGTCCACTCTATTTATCTTTGTGTTGCATTTGCTTTGGGATACTTGGTATGAAATCTTTGTCTAAGCCAATGTCTAGAAGGGTTTTTCCAATGTTATCTTCTAGAATTTTTATGGTTTCAAGTCTTAGATTTAAGTCTTTGATCCATCTTGAGTTGATTTCTGTATTACATAAGAGATGAGGATCCAGTTTCATTATTCTACACATGGGTTGCCAATTATTTCAGCACCATTTGTTGAATAGGGTGCCCTTTCCCCACTTTGTATTTTTGTATATTTTGTCAAAGATCAGTTGGCTGTAAGTATTTGGCTTTATTTCTGGGTTTTCTATTCTGTTTCATTGGTCTATGTACCAATTTTTATACCAGTCCCATGCTGTTTTGTTGACTATGGATTTATAGTATAGTTTGAAGTCAGGTAATGTAATGCCTCCAGATATGCTTTTCTTTTTGCTTAGGCTTGCTTTGGCTATATGGGCTCTTTTTTAGTTCCATATTAATTTTAGGATAGTTTTTTTTTTCTTGTTCTGTGAAGAATAATAGTGGTATTTTGATGGAAATTGCGTTGAATTTGTAGATTGCTTTTGGCAGTATGGCCATTTTCAAAATATTGATTCTACCCATCCATGAGCATGGGATGTGTTTCCGTTTGTTTGTATCATTTATGATTTCTTTCATCAGTGTTTTATAATTTTCCTTGTAGCGATCTTTCCTTGTAGAGGTCCCCTCCTTGGTTAAGTATTGAGTTGTGGGGGGGTGCGGTTTGGGGGGGCAGCTGTTGTAAAAGGGATTGAGTTCTTTTTTTTTTTTGGTGATCTCATATTTGGTATTCTTTTTTTTTTTCTTTTTTTTATTATACTTTAAGTTCTAGGGTACATGTGCATAACGTGCAGGTTTGTTACATATGTATACTTGTGCCATGTTGGTGTGCTGCACCCATCAACTCGTCAGCACCCATCAATTCATCATTTATATCAGGTATAACTCCCCAATGCAATCCCTCCCCCCTCCCCCCTCCCCATGATAGGCCCCGGTGTGTGATGTTCCCCTTCCCGAGTCCAAGTGATCTCATTGTTCAGTTCCCACCTATGAGTGAGAACATACAGTGTTTGGTTTTCTGTTCTTGTGATAGTTTGCTAAGAATAATGGTTTCCAGCTCCATCCATGTCCCTACAAAGGACGCAAACTCATCCGTTTTTATGGCTGCATAGTATTCCATGGTGTATATGTGCCACATTTTCTTAATCCAGTCTGTCACTGATGGACATTTGGGTTGATTCCAAGTCTTTGCTATTGTGAATAGTGCCGCAATAAACATAC